>NC_062225.1:85311580-85611580 GCF_902686445.1 Sciurus carolinensis | reverse complement strand
ACTTACATGGATGATGTAGGGAGTTAGGTAGCTACTCAGCACAAGCTGACCCTTCAAAAAGGAGAGACTTTGAAGGGGACCCTGTGGTCTTGCAAGAGAAGACCCTTTGTTAAATTTCCTTCCATAAAGAGCCAGAGCTCTTAATAAAGAAGAGCAGGCCACTTCTTCACCCTCAAAGGCTTCAGGACTCTGGAAAGCTGAAATCTTTGGAGGAATCCACCAAGATGTATCAGGGACCCAGATTTTCCCAGCCATTGCCTTTATTTAAATTTGTTTTTTAATAAATCACCCAGTTGAAAATCTTTTTATTAATGAATATCAAATGGACTATGACACTCACTACACCAGATAAGGACTTTTCTCTAAGCTACTAAAGGGACCCTTTGGCCTTCACATGGAGTCTTCAGTTAACTGCCTTCAAGTTTTTATTATCCCCTGGTATGGAAGTGCAATCCATTAGTCCACACATTGTTCTTCCATACTTTTCATATTCTGGAATTAATGTGCTGTCCAGGGCATATCTCTTTACCAGAACATTCTCTTGTAGTTACCACTGGTAGAAGTTTTAGAATTGGGACACCCTTTGTACTAGGGACTAACCGTGTCTTGCAAACCACCTGGCTTGGGGCCCTCATTGCCAGTTGAGCTATGGGAGATTCAACCTCTTCTACTCAGTTCATCACCTGCTTTCTCAGACACCCTACTTCTGGTATTACCATCACTGCGTCTTCTCCAAGAAAGAGCAAAGTTGGACTCACACATGCAGGAGGTCTACTGAAGGAAAAATAACTGAGAAAGGAAACCAGAGGAAGCAAGGTTGGGCAGAAGGAGTCACTGATGCTGAACGGACACAGCCTTGGTCAGCCCCACAGGGGCTTCACAGCAAACATTGCCCATTTCAGTGGAGGGCACTGTACATCATCTTGTTTAGTCCCTGGCTGGGCCATTTTGAGAAGAGCTGAGATGGACCTGGAAGAGTTAAACTTCTGGACCCTGCCAGCTAGTCACCATTTCTTGAAGGCAGATTTGAGCTATCACCTTCTGGGGCATCACTTTGATCAACACCATTTGTGGAATATGTCTAAGCAAACCATTTTTAGGGAAATGAGAATTCCACCCTAAAGATTTGTTTTCCCAATTTGAATATGACCCAATCTCTTCTTTGACAGGAGATGGGTGTGAGGGATGCCTTGTATTCTCAGGGAGCTTATGAGATAGATGAAGAGACTCAAGTTTAAGGCATTACATTTCCAGATCTGAATCCAAGGTCTGTCATTTCTCATTTAAAAAGTAAATAAATTCAGATTTCAAAGGGAAGTCCACATCCTTCCTGGAACAACCCGGCCCATGGGAAGCAGCAACAATGGGTTGCATCCCTGGGCGAGCTCTTCCTCCCCTGGCAAGGAAGAGCAAGATCTGTGGGGCTGGCAGGAGCCTGAGACTCCAGATGTTCCCTCCACCCTGGCTGACTAGGCAGTGGCTGGGGTCTTAGAGAAGAGTGGCCTGGGGACAATTTCCTGGGGACAGGCCTGGAAGGGGTGCAGGAGGAGGAGGCAAACCTCTCACTTTATGAGTAGGGCTGGTATCTAGTCTCATTTGCCAGCAAGACTTCTGTCCCCTGGGTGTCCTGGGAAGCAAACACAGGGAGAAGAATGTGCCCAGTGAGGCTGCCACCCTGTGATACCTCCTGACCCGCAGGTGATACTTCCTGTCCCAGGAAGACACAGCCAGGGTCAGCTGCCAGGGTTTTTGACTTCTAATACACTGCTCATTCAACAGAACCAGACTGAGGACATGAAAAGGATTATTATTATTATTATTATTTTGTATAGGGGAATGAACCCAGGGGCACTTAACCACTGAGCCACATCCCCAGACCTTTTTATATTTTATGTAGAGACAGTGTCTTGCTAAGTTGTGTAGGGTCTCCCTGAGTTTCTGAGGCTGGCTTTGAACTCACAATCCTCCTGCCTCAACCTCCAAAGTCTCTGGGATTACAGACATGTGCCAGCATGCTTGGCTGAAAAAAGAATTTTAAATAGAGAGCATCCTCATGAACTACAAAACACCACTACTTACGTCCTCTATGTACCTTGCTGAATGAGTCCTGTCTTTCAATGTTCTCCACTTGACAAAGAAGTCCGAGACTCAACTCATTTGGGCCCCGTTGGTATAGACAAGGACACCCAAGGTCAGGGAAGGGCAGGCACAACACACTGTCCTCACATCTCCATCCTCCAGCAGCTCAGGGGCACACCTTCCACAAAGTCAGGCTCGTTCATCTCTGCCCCCAGTGATCCGTGTGGGTCCTGACAGTCAGTATTCATCAAGTGTGTGATGAATGAATGAAGGTGAACCACAGGCCTGCTTAGGGTCATCCCAGAGGAGCACAGAGCATGTCGGACAGGGTTATTCAGAGCTCAGGACTCTGATAGGAATCTCACAGGAAGAGGAGGAAGGAACAACGGCCACAGAGAGAGGAAGCAGGGAACCACCAGTGAGCTGGAGGAATTACCCACATCATTCTTTATTACAGAGGAGACTGTGGTTTTAATACATTCAATCCAGCTGGCAGATGGGTTGGATACAAAGCTGTAGACAGATACTAAAGTGTAAGCCATGATCCCATTGAAGGTCTAAGCTCTTTTTACCAGTTATGGGACTGAAATCTAGAACATCTGAATTTCTTGAGTGGGTACCATGTAATATTTATCCTGGAGTTCCATGTAGGATCTAGTCAATGGCTGCCAATCAACAAATATTTATGGAAAGAATGGACACTAGGTTTAATCAACTACTGTTTCTTCGCAAAACCCCTGAGTGGCTTGATACCTTTTTGCCAGGATTTATTTTGAATAATGTGGACATCCTCTCAATGTGACTTTGATGCTTTCATATGATGGTTACAGTATTCACCAGTCCCAGGACAAAATCTTAAGAGTAGCAACCTGCAGAACACAAGAGTGTTCCAGGCCACTAAGCATCCCTTTAGATGAGTGTCCCTGCAGATAAACTTGACCATCTCTGAACTTCATCCATCCAGCTAGGTTTCCTTGTATCTTCCCCAAGAGTTGATTTTTTAACTTATTGTCACCACAAGAGGACTTTTGTTAAACTTTATGTTCTGTAGTTTGAATTTTTTTAGACTGCACATTTCTCCTTTTCCAAATATAAACTGGCTTTGTTATTTAACATGCCTTTTAAAGCTACACACATGTCATCTACCCCAGATGAGATTCTGGCATTGTCCCGTGGGAAATGCCTCTGAGTCCCAGCCCTCAGGATCAGCAGAGCACAGCATAGCCGCCTTGAATCACCAAGGACTGCCAAAACCTCTGTGGGACCCAATGACATGGGTTGTTGAGTGCTATGCTGTGCTCTGCTGATCCTGAGGGCTGGGACTCAGAGGCATTTCCCATGTGTCATTTATAAAATTGGAATGGTGGTAAGTGTCTTGCAGATTTCTAAACTAACCGGCTGATAGGACGGGCCTTGCCGAAGTAGTGGGCGAGAACCGTGACATCAGGAGCAGGGATAGGGCGCGACTGACAGCTCTCCCTGTCTTGTCCCCGGGGACAATCTCAAAGGCCTCAACATTCCCACTGATTTGTGAATACCTTTCCCAGGGAGAAGGGCCGAGAGAAGTCGCAGCTCAGTAAGACCCAGCTTTCCTCCCGGTGAAGGCTGTTGATCCCGTTTCCCTGGGTCGCCCTTGTCAACAGTAGTTCTCTCTTCTCCTGTGGATGCAGGACAAATTCACTTCCATGAATGGTTAGGCCTGGGCTTGGCAAAATTGTCAGTCATGTTTAATATTATAGCTAAGCCACTCCATAGAGATATTATCCATATTTATGAATTTGCTTGTGTTACCTGACTTCTTTCTTGACAAAGTAATTAAATATAACTTCAAGAACAGAAATCCAGGACTAAGGATGTAGCTCAGAGGTAGAGTGCTTTCCTATCATGGTGGAGACCCTCAGTTCAATTCCTAGCACCTCAAAAACTGAAATAAGTAGAAATCCCAAACCGAAAGGTGAAAGAGGAAAAAGTAAGAAAGCATGTAACTTAAAAATTTAGGATAATCTTGAGGAGGGAACATAGATCTGTCTTCCTTTCCACTCTTGCTCTCTTCTTTACCCTCCCTTCCTTTCTTCCTTCCTTTGTGTTCAGCCAGACAAACAGCAAGTAGTCCTGAGAACCTTTTCTGTATGATACTCTGTGCTGGAAAGACAGATGTTCAAGACACAAAACTTCCCCACATGAGGACGTCAGAGTTTGCCCTGTGGTCAGCTGAGAAGCTGGACCCTCACAGCACTATGTGAGCTCGCTGGAATTTAGTCAAGTCCAGGAGTTATGGGGGACTGGATTAGTCAGTTTTTTGTTGCTATGACGAAAGTATCTGAGAATTACACTTTAAGGGGAGGAAAGGTTTATTGTGGCTATGGTCTTTCAGAGTTTTCAGTTCATGTCAGCTGGCTCCATTGCTTTGTCCAAGGTGAGGCAAAGCATCATGGGAAAGAGGGCATGGCAAATCAAAGCTGTTCAGTTCATTGTGGCCAGGAAGGAAAGAGGGAGGAGTGAGGGAGAAGGAGAGAATGACGAATGGGCACACTCCCAGTCACCCACTTCCTCCAACTAGGCCCCAGCACCTTTAGTCTCCACCAGCTCCCAGTAATGCCATCAGTGTGAAGTCCTCAGTGGGCTGATGCACTGGTGAGGTCTGAGCCCTCCTGATCCAATCATTTCCCCAAAGCTCCATCTGCACATTGCTGCACAGGGCGCCAGGCCTCCAACATGTGAGCTTTGTTGGAACATTCCAGAAGCAAACCATAGCAGGGACCTAACCAGCCTAAGGGGATGTGATGGCCAATTCTGGGGAAAGACTAGCCACACTGAGTCCTGGAGGATGAGTAAGTGTGTGAGACCCAACGGGGTATTTTCTAGGTGGAGTATCCAAAAGCACACAGGTACGGGACTGTGGTATGTTCCTGGCAGCCACTGCCCAAAGCTAAACACAGCTTATTGTGAAAAGACCACATCTAACTCAATGAAAAGTGTTCACTAATGGGGAAAAACGTGTTTTCCTATCACTGAACTCTGAATTTGTGTTCTCTCAGGAATTATCAAGAGCATACAGTTTGCCTTTATGATAAGCAATGGTCTCAGGATCAGTTTTAGCACAGATACAGATGCAGCGTTTGCTTGATTAAACTTATAGTTCTTAAAAAGTCCTAAGAAGCATGTTCTCAGCATCAAATTGAGTAACACAACATGCCAGAGAATATATAAGCCTAACAAAGCAGAAGTTCCACAGGGACTGGAACTACCTCGGAGGGCTTTCTTAGAAGGACACCTCTAGATCTGAGCCTTATTAATTTCCTGATTAAAATTCTGCCCAAAGGGGTTCTGCGTGGCTGCTGCTGCTGGGTATGCTGAACGCTGGGCCTCAGCCTTAAGTTTGGACTCCTCATTGTAGAACACCTGATTGGGCAGAGGAGCACTAAGTATGAATCCCACCTCAAATTACCAGCTCAGGTAGCTAAACAGAACTTTGTCCACTAGGGCCATTGTCCTTCTGAATCCCAGGTTTAACAGACCTGCTTTCACCTAGATTCAGAGTTTACCTTGCCAGAATTGTACCATTTGAAGGAAATAGTTTCATCCTTGAAAACAATAACAGCAACAACAACAACAAAATTATCATCTCATACACACCAAAGAAGAACATGCTCATATATGTGGTCACAGCTGCAGTAAAGTTCCTCCTCCCAACATGTTAAAACCCTAACTCCCCCAGTGACGGTATTGGGAAGTTGGGCTTTTGGGAGGTGAATGGGATTTTTGCCTTCATAAATGTAACCTCAGAGAGATCTCTGCCCGCTTCGGCTCTGTGAGGTCGCAACCAGAAAAGAGTTGTCTCTAGGAAGCCAGTGCTCACTGGACGTGGGATCTGCTTCACCTGGCTCTTGGACTTGTAGCCCCCAGAACAATGAGAAATCAGTTTTCACTGTTCCTAAGCCACCCATTCTATGATGCATTCTGCTATAGTGGCCCAGGTGACCTGAGACAGGGGTACGTGGTGCAAGATGCTCTTTGTCTGAATTATGGTTCCACCTCCTTGAAGCTGAATGATGTTAGGTAAGTTACTTAACTTCTCTGTGTTCCAGTTTGATGTCACCTACCTCCTATGTCTATTGTGATGTTTGCATGGGAAAATATACATAAGAGGTGTGATAAAGGTTTGATATTATTATTATTATATGTCCAGTTTCAGTCAATCTTAATTTGCTTTCTATGAATCCTAGGAACCTCTGGGATCGAGGTGCTTAGAGGAGAAGAAAAGGAAGCATGATTACCAACTGGCTGCTGAGGAGTCCACAGCAGCCCTGGTAGGCCTTGGGAAGGAAGTCCTGTGTTCCTGGTACCCGATAGGCCTCTCTGCAAAGCGGGTGCTAGGCTGGGTAGGCCAGGGCTGGGGCAGAGGTGACCTCAGGTGTCCCCAGAGTAGCAGCTCACTCACTCAGGAGAGAGCCTATGGAAACTGGGGTGGGGTGCCAGGAGGTGTCGCAATATTATTTTAGAGGATTCATCTGCTTAGTATTATGCTTCCCCTTATTTAACCCTCGGAGGTTTTGGACTCTGTCTGGTGTGAAAATTTTTTTCTGTTTAGAAAGAGTTCCGCTCATTACTTTAGCAGACGGCACATGGGGAGAACTTGTTTATCCTGCTGAATGAGTCATCAATATCCTGCTCTATACTAAGCCACGGAATGGGGGACTTGGAAGGGATCTCAGGCCTCCTCCAGCTCAGCCCCCATGTGTTGCCAGAGCAGAGACCCTGAGAAGAGAGGGACTCGCAAGAGCTGGCCCTCGGGGACAGGCCTCCCAATTCCAAGTCTTGTGTGCGTCCATTAAATGCAACAGCCACCTGCAGAACCTTGGAGGGACGAGGGGTGAGGGGTAACCATGCCTGACAGCATCCACAGCGGGTTCCAGTTTCACCTCTCAGCACCTCTGGAAATGATTCTCTTAAAATAAGGGGCATTTAATGAGGACACAGATAGAAAACAACCTCACCGTTCTTCCTACCTAAAAAGCATCTGTGCACTTCCAACAATCACTGTTAGGGACTGGACGACGGAGGAGAACTGAACAGATACTAGAGGTTACAGTCCAGCATGCCCTACAGTCTGTGCCACTCAGGTGATTTTAAAATTGGTTACTTGAAGCACTAGGTCCCCCAGAGATGCCCCAGGTCCACTTGGAAGCTGCATTGGCGATCAAGCTGGGCTACACTCTCCTCCCCACTGCCTCTCCAGTCTGTCTATACTGAACGTCCGTGAGATTTCATTTGAAGACAAGATCTTGTTGGCTAACATACATGTTTGTCTTTATATTATTCAGAGGATCTTCATTTGTAAAGGCAACAACTCAACTCATGTTATCTTGACAACAGAATGATAAAAATTATTGGAAACATTTGGATACATCTAATCTTAGGCGTAGCGAGAGCAGGGGCTTCAACCTCTAATACATTGCCCTTCCTCTGGCTTTGAGAACCCTTGGATTTGCTCTCTTCTTTCTGCATTCTGCTTATCTTCACTTGGTTCATTAGTGATGAGCAGCCTCTAGCTATTGGCAGCCCCAGGGTATGACTTCTAACAGAAAGAAACATTTCCTCTTCTTATATCTCTGCAGAAATCCCAGGGGAGAAAATTGTTGGTTCTGCAGAGTCCCTTGTTTATCTCTGAATAAATCACTGAAGTCAAGCATGTAGGGACAATCTTCCTGGTCAGCCAGTGTTCAGATGTCAACCCATGAGATGGGGACAGGTCACTATGATTGACAATCCCACCAAGATCAAAGAGAATGGCAGAACAATTTTCTGGAAAGATAGGATGAGAACGTCTGTTATATCCTTTGTGTCTCTTTAAAGATGTGATTCTGTGATAACTGCTGTGACCTGAATATACTTTGTCCTCCTTGAAAATCATATGGAATTTAATCTCCATTATAAGGTATTAAAAGATGGCACTATTTGGGACCTCTAAGAGGCGATTGGGGCTATGCTTTCATGAATGGGTTAATCATTCAAGTGATTAATGGATTAATGCATTCAAGTGATTTTGGATTAATAGTTTATCTCAAGAGTGAGTCTACTATAGGAAGCAGTTTGGCTCATCCTCCAGAGCATTCCCTGTCTCTTGACATGTGATGTCCTGCACTGTCTTGGGACTCTGCCAACAAGAAGGTCATCACCAGTCACAACTCCTTCATCTTGTACCAGAATTGTACACCGAAATAAACCTCTTTTCTTTGTCATTCACCCAATCTGTGGCATTGTGTTATCAGCAAATAAAATGGAATAAGACAAGCACCTATGATCTTATTCTACTTGCTGTGGGTTTTTTTTCCCCAATACTGACTGATTGCAAAGATGATTCTAAGCAGCTCAAAATAAAGCAAGAAAGATGAAACTCAAACCCCTGATCCCACAGTAAAAGACAAAAACGAAGCGATCATCACACTATTCTTAGATGCCCTAGCTGGGGCAAGACGTGCATGCGGAGCTGGGGAGCTTGGCCTTGAGTTTCGGGCTCCCCAGGGAGGCAGAGGGAGGAAGGAGCGCGTCCTTCTCATTGTCTAATCTTAGAAGCTAGTTGCCAGGGAGCAGCAACCCTTTTCTAATGCTCAGATCTGAGTTTAGTTTGCCATAGACATTTTTGTCTATGAGACGCCCGTGAGCTTTTTAAAAACCAGCAGAGTCTTCCCACTCAGCCTCTGCAGCCCTCTGGGGCTCTCTCGTCTGCCCGTTGTGAAAAGTCAATACATCCGAGGTTTTTTCAGGATGCTGTTCAAGTGACAGGGCCACAGTCTTGAGAGAGCTTATGCTGAGGAAGGAGGACAGTGCTGAGGAACCAGGGATCTCGTCAGCTGTTGCAGACCCCTCAGGAGGACCAGCTGCACCACCCTCCTTCGAGGGAGTGTCCCCTTCCCTGGTTCCATGAGAGGACGCAACCACGAGAGCTCAGTCAGTGTGCTCAACGTAATGGAGACAGTCACTGCAAGAAGCCGCCTCTAGAAAAATTTGAAATCCAACAGTCGAGATGTCAAGTGACTCAGTCCTGCATTACTACGCTGTGAGCAGGAAATGCAGAGAGACCCGTTTTCCAGGTAGAGAACACACGAACACCTGAACATTCCAGGAGGAGGTGAGAGAGCCTGGTGCAGGACTGTGGTCCCAGGAGCAGTATCCTGAAGGCTGGAGGACCTGGATTCTGTTTCTGACTTAGCCATTATTTGCTGTGTAGCCTTGTCAAAATTTCTCCTTTTTTTTTTTCTTTTTTTTTTTTTTAATGAACCCAGGGATGCTTAATCCCTGAGTCACATCCCCAGCCTTTTTTATATTTTATTTAGGGACAGAGTCTCACTGAGTTGCTTTAGGACCTTGCTAAGTTGCTGAGGCTGGCTTTGAACCCACAACCCTCCAGCCTCTGTCTCCCAAGCTGCTGGGACTGCAGATGTGGGCCACCGTGTCCAGCATGCTTTCCTCATTTGGACTTTGTTTAAAAAAAAAATCTATGAAATAAAAATCCTGATTTTTATGATTACTGAGATATGTTTTTACTCTAAATATCCATATCTAGATTACATTTTAATTATAGAGATTCTAGGAAACTGTGCCTATTTGATTAAGTGATGACTTATTGTTTTCCATAGGAAATTGGTCTTAATTGGTAAAATCAATAAGATTGTTTATTTCCAAAATATTCTTCTTAAAACATCTTGCATTTCATTGAGGCAGACTTTGAAGATCCCTCACTTCTAATGGTGTGCTCTTTGTGAATAACCATGCTCTTCAATACATAAAACATAATGAAAGATAAATGTGTCTTTAAAATTCTTATTCCCTGCAGCTTCTCTTTTTGACTTGTACTTGGGTCTGTCAGCTGTCAAAGCAACCTGCACCTCCCGACTTGCCTTGCAAGAGCATCCCAAAGTCAAGGCTGGTTTTCCCTGCCTCCAGAGAAAGACCCAGAAGTCCTTATGTAAGAACAAGTCTTCATGCTTCACAGTGATAGGGTGCACAGGTTGAAAATAGGGAACAAATGATTCATCTAAGAAGTCTGAGATTCTTCTCCCAGTTCTTTTGTGAAGCTAGACAAATGTGTAAGAATGGCTGATGGGGGCTGTGGCCTCCTCTGTAATCCCACAGCCTAGGAGGCTGAGGAGTATCCCAAGTTCAAGTTCAAAGCCAGCCTCAACAACTTAGTGAGGCCCTAAGTAACTTAGTGAAATCCTGTCTCTAAAAAAATAAAATAAAAAGGACTGGTGATGTGGCTCAGTACACTATTCTGCAGTTTACAGTACCCTTCCATACACAGGATTCCGTGTGGTCTTTGCAAATAACTCTGAAAGTAGGCAGTGTTCATTGTGTTTCCTAGATGAGGCGACAGAGCCCCAGATGGTGACTCCAAAGTGCCAAAACAACTAGTAAGGAGGGTGGAACCAGGACCAGGACCAAGCTCCCACCAACCCGTTGCAAAAGTTTGGGTCAGCTAGCACTGTGCAGTAGCCCTGGGACTCTGTAACTCAGGTATACCAGAAGCCATATCCCAGTCTACCTGATTCACAGGTATGAAAGAGTTCTGAGAAGACACAAACACCATTCATTATTACTGACTGACCTCCAAATCTATTTCAAAAGCTCAGAAACATGGTCAAATATCAAAGACCTGAATTTAGCAATGCCTAAAGTCAAAACAAACCAAGTGCCACACAAACTCTGCCTTCTGTTCAGAACAAGGTGGTAGTATTAAGCCCAGGCCCTACCTAGGAGTCTGTCCAGCAGGACTGAGAGGGAGAAGTGAACCTTGTGTTTGCAGTTCTGGTGTGGTTTGGAGAGTCCATTTGTAAAAAGAAGTTACTTACTTTGGGGGAGAAACATTTTTGTGGACACAAAAACTGGAGACAAAACAGGAAAAAAAAATCATAGATTTGAAACCCGTACAAAAATAACAAATGAATAAGTTACAGCTTTGCCTTCACTTATTGAAAAACACTGTTCTTACCCACTGCAACTCTTGACTCTCTTCCTGCAGCTATTACTCACTGAGTCATCTCCTTCTTTCTTTTTTTTTTAATTTTTATTTTTACAGACTGCATTTTGATTCACTGTACACAAATGGGGTACAACTTTTCATTTCTGTGGTTGTGCACAATGTAGATTCACACCCTTCATGTAATCATACATGTACATAGGGTCATGATATCTACTACCTTCATCTTTTTCTTTCTTTCTTTTTTTTTAAGATATTTATTTGAAGACTGTTGCTTCTGGCTTTTTGTAAGACACCATCAAGCAAAGGTAGACATGAGCCCCTGCCTCCAGAACAAACATCCATCCCCTCAGCCTTCTCTGAGAGGAGAACAGTCCTGTCTCTGCTGTCTGAGTGCCTCTAACCCCTAGCCTCAGGTCATCATTAATTCACCTTCCTCTATCCTGCCCTTTTAAAATTCCCAGCTCTTAGTCCTACGACTCAGACTGCCTGAGCCTGACATTTATTGATCCCTTTAATTTACATAGGGTTGTCATCTTTTGCAAATAAAAATACAATATGCACAGTTAAATTTGAATTTCAGGTAAATAAATGATTTTTAGGGTATGTACGTTCTGTGCATTCTTGGGATCCTACATTGGTGAGAGAACAGAGCAGTCTTTACTCCTTCTAGTCTATAGAGAAGACAGCTGAGCTCCATGAGATCAAAGAAACAGTTCAAGATAATGCAGCAGCGAGGAAGCGACATGGCTGGCATGTGAACTGAGGGGCTGACCCCAGAGCCCCAGCTTTCCCGGGCAATGTGCTGCCTCTATTAAATATAGCAGTGTGTCTGCAGCACTCCACAGTTTTCAAAACGCTTTCAGAGGTATGATCTTAATTACTCTTCACAGGAACCCTCCGAGGTAGGTGCCATGTTCCATTTTTCTAAGACACCTTTTTCTTTTTAGCACTTTAACATCTCTGACTTCAGGATGCATTTTGTTGTCAAGAATGTCAGCCTAAATGACAGCATTGTGTTTTCTTTCCTAGTAATGCATAAAATAAGGACATCTCGGATTCAATTAAATGCAACATTTTTGTGTACTTTCTACAGCTGGGGAACCAGTTTCCAAGAAGGCTGGTCTCTTTCCGAAGGCAGTAGACACTATCGTTAACCTTTCCCACCTCCTGCCACCTGTGGGCTGAAAAGAAATTATAGACCTTTCCCCTGGACACACACAAGGGAGCTGGGCGATGCAGTGAGCTCTGCCGGGTATCCAGCTCTGCTTCAGACGGGAGGGGGCATTGCACGCTCCCCTTTCCCAAGCATCCGTCTAAGTGAGAGACCATAAAGACTGAGCAGGAGAAATGAAGAATCTGGTAAGGGACAGCTTGTTTCTCTTCATCTCAATCTTCCAGGGAAACTAGACAGGAAATCAAATCTAGCTGCAGTGTCATACGAATGAAAGATTGGAGAGACGGCAGGTGGCAGCTCGCCTTGGTAAAGTCATCTTGTGCCTGACCCGCCAGCTGGAAGTGCTCCTCGCAACCAGCAGGCTGCCTGCTCCAAGCCTGGGCCCTGGCCCAGTCGCTTTGTGACTCAGGCTGTGCCCCACCTCCTCCCCTCAGAGTCCCGGTCTCCAGTCTAGACTGTGTTGGAGGTGATCACTCTTGACACCGGGCCCAAACTTCTCAGCATGTATTCACAGAACCTCTCTCCAAGTGCTGGATTTTTGGGCTCCAAACAGCTAATATCAGGAAGACATCTCCCTTAGAAAAGAGAAACACATATTTTTGCAGGAAAAAGAACAAGAAGGAGAAAATTGAGGCATTGATCACAAGCAGACAGATCTGAAATTAAATTGATTTACACTTTCAGAGCCTGAGGGGCAAGGGTCATCTTCCTGAAAAATGATCATTTCCAAAGAGACTTTTGAAGACTACAGAATGAAAGGCATGAAGGGGACAGTCCTCTAAAATAACAGATTAGAATGGAATCTGCGGACTGTCCTTTGTGCTGGTTGGGACTGGATACATTGCACTTCTCTAAGCTCTTGGTAATAAATCACATCACTTGAGCCTCGCATCACGCCTTCGGGGTCAACACTAATGTTCTCATTTTAGAGACAAAGAAGGTGGTTCGCAGACCTCAGGAACCCTGCTCAAGTTGACAGGCTATTACTGGCTGAGTTGGGAACTAAGTCCAGAGCTTCCGACTTTGTTCTCCTCGCTCATCGTGCACACACCTCAGGGAAGTGAGAACAGAGACGGAGTTTTATTGGGAGAATTTGGGGGAAAGCTGGGAGAGAGTAGGTAGAGTGGGGAGGGGGTTGGAGCCTAGAAGGGGCTTAAGGATCTGCGCTGTGTCCTGCAGGTACTGACCTGATGGGGACTTTGGAGTGTGTAGGAACAGAAAGAGTGCAGCTGCATTGGGAGAGCCACAGTCTAAATCTAAGAAGCTAAGGGTTTAGATTAGCCTAAGGAGGAGGTGTCAAGATCACAGGGCTTTGAATGTTCGTTAGAGGATTATGAAGAGGATTCTCAATCTCCTCGCTCCTGACCCTGAAAATAGTCTGGTTATTGTTCGGTTTTGATTTTTTTTTGGGGGGGTACAGGGGCTTGAACCCAGGGGCACTCGACCACTGAGCCACATCCCCAGCCCTATTTTGTTTTTCATTTAGAGACAGGGTCTCACTGAGTTGCTTAGCGACTCACCGTTGCTTAGGCTGGCTTTGAACTCACGATCCTCCTGCCTCAGCCTCACGAACCACTGGGATTAGAGGTGTGAGCCACCGTGCCCGGCGTCGTTCTGTTCCTAAGTAGCATCTTACTTACTCCAGTGCAGCTGAGTTTGCTCAAGATGGCAGCCTGCTTTGACTCCCACGCGATTGGGTTGAGTGCAGGCTGCCCCACTTGAATCTCCGCCTTGGTCGCGTCTCCGGGTCCTCTGGTCAGTGTCCTCACCTTCATCTCTAAGGCAGAGGGGATGGCACTGTCTTGGAGGCTTTCCCAGGACCCCATGTAAAGTTGACTTTCTCCTCCTGGACTTCCTGCATCTGCCCCCGCTCGGCCCGGCCCTGGCTCACAGTCCTCCAGTGTCTTTCCTGCTGTCTCCTCTTGCACTCTCAGCTCCATGGAGATCTCACATCATTGCCGCTCCCTCCTGTCTCAGAGTCTGGCAGGGAGGAGAATCTCAACGTCTCCCAAGAGGAGGGGTGGGCAGTGTGAAGGAGGAGGGATGGGAGAGAAGGGACTTGGTTGAGCAAACCCCAGAAACCTGGACTTTCCCCTGTTACTCCAAGACTTTCAACCTCCTCTCTCCCAGCCTCTCACGTCCCTGTCACAAACCCTGCTCTACCCCACTGCTGTGTGACAACTGAAAAGATGCAATAAGCCCGATGTGTTTCCACAGGGTTAGTAAGCTCTGGTGACCAGGTGGTGCTTTGCAGGTGACAAAGCTCTTTCACTTCCATTACCATTTTTTTGGAGCAGAGCGGAATGTCTCCATGGGCATGTTGGATGGGCAGCCCGCGCTCTTTTCTTTGTAAGGATGAAGAAACTGAGTGTCAAAGAGGTTGAGGTCAAAGTTCAAGGTCACATGGTGACTAGGGACCAAGTCAGAAGGTCAGGTCACATGACACCCCCTTTTCACGCCTCCCTCAGGCTTCCTCTCTCTGAGATAATGCAAAGCTAATAAGACTAAAAATAATGAGAAGAGAGATGGCACTGTCATCTCCCGTGTGAGCCGCGGCAGAACCTCAGCCGGGAGCACCACAGCCCACACTTCCTGCTCACTCAGGAGACAGGCCCTGAGTCCTGAAGGAGAGTGGGCCCTGCAGAGCTGAAGGGGAGCTGAGTCACGGCAAGCCCGACTGTCTGATCAGGAAGAATGGCGTGGGTGGTCGCGTCCCAGACAGGAGACGCTGAGCCAGATGGAGATGCGCCTGCAGACTGGGATCCGCTCGGCTTGCTGCCGGGTCCCCGGGCTGCTCTCTTTTGACTGTTGAGGTGGCAGCAACCAGGGCCACTGGCAGCCCACGAGTCATTGGACCTCTCATGTAGGGACACCTCTGAAGGTGACTAGAGGCCATGGTGGGACATGGGGAGAGACGGGGGCACCCAGAGGATCAGGCCCAGCGCCGTTCTGGTAAGGAAGTTGGGGCAGTGACAACAGTGTGGCCAAGATGCTATTTATACAGCACCCATCTGGCGAGTGTTCTGGGTGCTTCCCATCAGGCACACACGGAGACGCAGAGGTGCTCAGGCCGAGGGAAAGGGAACGAGGATTTGCTGCACCCGTGCCGAATGACCCCCACATGTCCTGTCCCAAGTCACCTCGCTGACATGGAGGATCATTCTCTGTAACAATCACCGTAGTCACCAGGGCAGCTGCAAGCTGCAGTGATTCTGTGCCCTGTGTCAGGCATTGCTAATCTTGAGAACGATCCAGATAGGAGGGTATCTTCAAATCTATCTACATGTGAGGAAATGGGGATTCGCAAAGGTGAAGCAATTCCCTCCAGGTGGACCTGGGCATGATGGCTGGCTGACCCACTAATGGCCTCTGCTGTGTTGCTCAGGATGGATGCTGGGGCTGGGGCTGGAATCAGGCCTGTCTGACTTCAGTGCTCAGACAGGCTCACACCTGGCGACCCCACTTGCTGTCTCCTTCCTGCTCCAATTCCCACTTCCTGCGGAGAGAAGAGCCCCGGAAATTCATCTCCAGAGAGAGAGCCAGATGACTGCTGCTCTCATTGGCCCAGTACTGAGATTTTATATGGCTCCAGGCCCCTGGAATTTGTAGGCAAATGTTACCCTTTTGTCTTTGGCAAAACCCGCTGCACATTCCGTATTCAGAGGCTGACGGAGACACAGGGAACTGGAAACTCCTTCTCCTGCCACCTCCGGCTTCCTCCGCTCTTTCTCTGCCTGTCCTGTTCTTCCTCGTGAGCACACTCAGGCTGCCCGTGTGACACAGGGTCTACACCTGACAAGCAGTGCTGTGGGTGCTCGTGAGGATTTGGAGGAGATCCAGGATTTCATCCATCAGGGTCAGCCTTGCACACTGCCTTGCAGGGCAAGCAAAGAGGGACAGAAGAAGGTCTCCGAGGTCCCTTGGGAGCATCTCTACACATGAATGAGGGAGAATGTTACAGCTCCACCAACCTAACCGTATCTGGCAGAATCCCTGGAAATTCAGCATCGAGTGTTTGCAACTTTAATCTATCTGACAGGAAGGAAGGAAGGAAGGAAGGAGGGAACAGACAGAGGAAGAAGGGGAGGAAAGTAATGCAAGCAACCAGCATTCTCTGACTGCTCCTGGTGTCTCACCCGGTGCTGGGTGCGTGGAGACCGGAATGAGAGACAGAATGTCTTCAGTTCAGATTCATCCTGAAACAATGTGTGACTCTTGGCAATCACCTCCCTCCCTGGGCTTGCTTTTTTTTTTTTTTTAATACATTCTAGACTTCCATGTGGGCTGAGGCACCTAGAGATACAGAGACTCCATAGGCCAGTGCTTCCTGCTGCAGCAGAGCCCTGTTCAACCCTCGTCAGTTCACACCAAGGCAGTGGGAGTCCAGGATGAGTTTGCCCTGGAGCTTGATGCTGGTGCAGGTGGGGGATGTCTCTGGTCTTCTCCTTCTGGCCCAGTGTTCTTTCCTCTTAAGCAGGACAAGGATTCAGTGAGGTTCTGTTGGCCACTGGACTGGGCAGGCCGCCATATGCCAGTTGGTAGATCTGAGCCATTAGCAAAGAGCAGGGGAACTAAGTGGGTGAGTGGAGGTGAGCCAGGAGAAGAGGCCATGAGGAGGAGGCAGGAGACATGATGTGCATGGAGGCAGAGGGGGACCTTTGCTGAGCTGAGTCTGTGTGGAAGATATTTAGCCAAGTCCCTCAATATGGCCAGCTTGCTCTCTTTAGACCAAGAGTATTTGTCTGAATGGTAATTACATTCAGGGGATTTGCAATCTAGCCCTGGTTCTGTCACTAAGGGGCACATACTGTTCCTTTTCTCTGCTCCTCTGCACAATGAGACTTGTCAATGATGCTCTTCCATAACATCATCATGCTCACTGACTCTGGCACTCTGCAGGAAGCCTAGGATCCCTATGGCCCAGCTTGCTTCGCCATGATGATTTCAACACCTCTCAGCTATCTCTCAGGACCCAGGTAGTTTTCAATAAAGGAAGTTCATCTTGGAGTTGGCTGCTTGCTGTCAACTTACCCCTGGGTACATGCTAAACTGCTTGGTTCCCTGCTATGGGTTTCCATGTGGTTTGTACCACTAAAACTCATGCTGAGGGGTGATTCTTAATGTGATGGTGAGAGGAAGCAGGACCTTTGAGGGTTAGTTGGGGAATGAGGTCCCCACTCCTGTGAATGGATTTCTCCAGGACTGGATTAGTTCCTTCCAGTGGGTGGTTGTAAGGCAAGCCTGCCCCTGGCCCTGCCCCATCTCCTCTCTCTCTCTCTCTCTCTCTCTCTCTCTCTCTCTCTAACACTCACACACAAACATACACACACACACACACACACACACACACACACTCCTCTTTACATGCTCCTTTTGCCCTGGGACAAAGCAACATGTAACCCTCACTAGAAACTGACCAGATATGGCTGCCTGATCTTGGGCTTTGCATCCTACAGAACTGTGAGCCAAACACATTTCTGTTCTTTATCAATAATCCAATTGCAGGACTTTTTTTATGGTAAAACAAACTGGACTAAGATACCAGACTGAGATTGCCTCTGCTAGTGCACACTGTCATTTGCCCAATGACTGGACACCTGCGTAGCTGAGAATTGACCTGGACCCTCTGAGATTGCACCTAATTCTGAGGTTGAGAGGCTTGAATCACTTCCAGAATCAGAAGGAAGGTACGAAGGAGAGACAGCAGGACATGGCTTCCAGGAAAGCAAGATCTTTAGGATCTCTGAAACAATGATGATCAGGCCTTCCTTTTTAAAAACTTCTGTAAAATAAGCCAGGCACGATGGCACATGCCTGCAAGCCCAGAAATTTGGGAGACTAAGGCAGGAGGATTCCAAATTTGAAGCCAGCCTCGGCAACGTGGCACGACCCTATGAAACTTAATGAGAACCTGCCTCAAAGTAAAAATAAGAAAGGGCTGGAGATGAGGCTTAGTGATTAAGTGCCCCTGGTTCAAACCCCCGTATTAAAACAAACAAACAACACACACAAAAACTTGTGCAATGTGTCAGGCAGAATACTGTACTTGTGCAGTTTTAGAAGAAAAGGAGGAAAGAAGAGAGGGAAGGAAAAATAAAGGAAGAAAGAATTTAAGGGAAGAAAGAAATGAAAGATATCAAGAAAAAAATGGAGGAAGGAAAAGGAGGAAGGAAGGAGGGAGGGAGGGATATGGCTGAAGATAAAGGGTGTAAAAGGCGGGAACAGGGCAAAGGTGAGGAGGAGAGGAAGAGAGGAAAGAAGAAAGAAGAGCCAAGAAAGGAAGGGACTCGCAGCAGATGCAGTTTCCAGGCTACTGCAACCTCATCCAGGTGTGGGTCCCTGGGGCGAGGCCGCCCTCCGCTGAGGAAGTTTCCCAAATGTGGAGCTGATCGCTGACTTTCAGCACAAGTCGCTGTTTCTGGAGGGCGCTGGAAATGGAAAAGTGGCTGCTGGTTCCCTTGCCAGTACTGCACCAGGAGAAACCAGCAGGTGTGTTTCTTTGCTCCCTCCAGACCTCTCCTCTAGCCCAGCATTTGCATTTGAACTTCTCAGTCACATGGAGACACCAGCAGGAGGGCTGCAAGTGGACGCTCCCAGCATATTTCTGAAGAGCCCAGAGAGCCTAAGTCAGGATGGGTGGGTGGAGACTGGCGGAGGATGGCAGTAGGTCCTGGGCCAAGTTCTTTCAGAATTTCTACAATGTTGTTAAAATTACCGTAATGAACCTCTTTTAAAAGAACAGGATCCCGACTTTCAGCATCACACAAAGGCAAATGCAAAACCAGCTTCATGACTTCGTCACCAGCAAGTCATTTAACCTTTCGGAGCCTTCGTCTTCCCACTTGTGCAGTGGGGTGAAACTCACACTGTGGCAGAACTGCTGGGACATGAGCTCATTTACTCCTGCGGGCTACCTGTCATCAGCAGGTGCTCAGCAAATGCTGGTTCCCAAGCGCTCTAAGCATCTGGTTCCATTCCTTTCTTGGGCTTGCCATGCAGCGAGGTGCACTGAGACACGTACAGTTCTAGAAAATGACCATTTACTTTAGAAAGAAAAGAAAAATAAATGTTTTATGTGCCCAATACATTTGGAAGGAGGTAGAGATAATTGCAACCAAGGAGGTGCGAGGATGCTTATTAATTGACTGGGAAGCTTATGGCATCTTGATAGCCTCTATTTCCTTGGGTCCTTCTGGTCACTTAGGAAAGGTCACTACCACTATCAGAAGTAGCAGATAACTCAGTGCATTCCTTTCACCTGGCTGGAGGCTTGTCCCTCTGGAACCGCCAGGCAGTGTGATTTGAGAGCCTCCTCTAACCCTTATGATCTGCTCTGTTAACATGTAGTTTTTACTCTTTTCTGCACAATTTTTGTTTCCTCCCCTGAAACATTGAAAAGTATTTTTGTATTCTTCTATTTCCTGCCTTTTTTTAAAACCAATTTTTCTAGGGATAATCAGCTGTTCCTACCATCTGGCCATAGTCTCAAGAATTACAGAAGAGTTTTTAGTGATAAGAAGTTCCATCAGCACTTGTCAGGTATGCAGGCAGGGGTCAAGGGACCAGGGGGCTCCCAGGAGTGGCCCTGTTGGGTCGAGACGTTATTTAATATATGACAGTAAGTGAAGATGGGGTCATAGAGCTACCTGCACAGGGCAGACACACTCACAGCCGGAAGTGTGACCAGGAAGGAGGTTGGCCGGGCTTCTAATTCCATGGCTACCACTAACCTGCAGGGACATGCTAGAATAACAACACAACCTGAGAAAGCAGATCACATTATTCCAATTTACAAAAAAAAAAAAAAAAAAAAAACAACTGAGGAGCAGAATTATTTTTGCTCTGAATACCATATTTCTATTACCTGGAATAGTTAATATTTAAATTTAGACCCTGGTCTCCAATCTAACACTCAAACTTACATTTGAAGGGAGGACCATTCATATGGCTGGCCTTCACTCAACACCTGCACGGTTATACCCTTGATGACTTGACCCCATCCTCCCTGCTCCTCTGGTATGTACCTGCTCATCGGAAAAGAGAAGTCTGGCTCATCTACTCCATTTATAGAGCACACCTGTAGGTCTTCATCTCGCCTTTCATACAGCGTCTCTAATCAAATGTATTCAAGGTTAAGCCTGTACCAGGCCTAACTTGGTACACATGGGTTAAAAAGATACGATTTCTGCACATCATGAATTTACAGTGTAGTGGGAGTTTGGGAGAAACGGAACATAAACAGACCATTAAATAAGATACATTCAGATTATAATATCAAGTAAATAAATGGGGGATGTGATTCACAATAGCATTAGGTAGAGAAGGTGGGAAGTTATTTTGATAATCTACTTATGAAAAAAATTCTCAAATGATAGCAGTGAAACTAGGGGTTGGAAGATGAGAAGGAATGAGTAGGAGAAGAGTCTGGAACACTGGTCAGGAAGTGGGCAGAGCAAAAGCAGCGGCCTGCAGAGGGGGAAGGAAGGACTTCTGTTCAGAGGAAGAGGAGAGTCCCCTGTGCGGCTGGACCTTGGTGAATGGGGGGAGGGGGAGAGAGGGTGGGGCAGGACCCTGATGCTGGGGTGGTCATGCGGGCCTTGCAGACAGAGCCAAGGGCAGGGTTTCGATTGTATTTTAAAAGTACTGGGATGCCAGGGAGTTATGAAGCCCAAGGAGTGAAAGATCTGATTTGGGCCTTTGGAGACACCACCCTGCCTGCTGTGTGAGGACTTCTCAGTGACCAGGGGAAAGCAGAGAGATGTTTGCAAGATGGTGCAGAACAGGAAAGGGAGGCTGGAGGCTTGGTGGGAGGGGCAGGAGAGGCTGGAGACCAGAGGGCTGCATGATGCATTTCAGAGGGATTGCACAGGGTATGGTGGACTGGATGTGGGGGAGGCCCAATCTTCTCATAAGGATCACAGTCAAAATGTAAAACTTGGTTAAGATGGATAACAATGGAGAGGTGGTGGGAAGGAGGTGGGGCACGGGAGGGAATTGTAAAAGGGACCCAGAGGCACAAACCTTAAGGTAGGAGACCAGGAGATGTTGGGATCACAGAATGGAGAGGGAGAGGAATAGCCTACAGTGTCAGAGGACACCGGCGGATCCAAAGTGGCAACAAGTGGCTTGGATGTAGTAGGAGGGGTGGAGACAATTCTCTTGCTCTGCTGAGCAAAAGGGCAGTAGAGAGGGGACCTCAAGGGGTGGGGACCTGGAAAAGCATGGCTTTGAAGGGCAGGAGGTGAGTGTGGCCAGGAGAGGAGGCCCAAGGCCTGGGCAGGAGGTCCCAGCGTGGTGTCAGAGCCAAATTCCAGAGGAGGTGACCGCGTGGCAGATGGCCCAGAGAGCAGCATTGGAAGGACTGTCTCCTGATGCTGGGAAACTGGAATCCTAGGGCTGCTGGCCTCTCCTCCAGGAACATCTGCTCCCCTCTGATGTCTTAGCTGTCTTCCCTGCTTCCTTCCTCCCTTCCCTCCCTCCTTCTCACCTCCTTTGTCATCGGACTCCGTTGTTTGAAGTGATTGCCTAGGGCCAGGTGGGGGAAGGAGGCACCCTGATTAAACCAGGGTGCCCTCAAGTGCTGGTGGATGAGGACTCCACACACTTTCTGGGGTGTTACTACTTTAAGAGGACCCGTCAGTAAATCCGGCATTCTAATAAATTAGGGGTTCTTGAAATTATGAACAAAGGCGTTGTGAAAAATCTAGTGGGGAAGGCTGACGGATATGGAGTGATTGATGACCAGGGCATATCTAGATATGGAGCTTTGAATCTGCCTCCAGGGACATCCACAGTGCTAGGCCCACTCCTGGCCTGGGCCTGTCATTTAAAAGCTGCTCTAGAGATTCCCTAATCACAAAATGTGCCTAACACTGGAGGAGCACCACCCAATATGTATTTTATCAAGTATTCTGGATGATGATGATGATTATTATTATTATTATTATTATTATGCATTCTTACAGAGTAGGGTGGAGAAGGAGAGTGCAAAAGCGATACCAGGAAGCTGAGCCTGAGAAACAGGAGGATTCCATTAGGAAAGAGCTTGGTATCACCCCCCTGGGACAGCACTGCCTCATTCTTGCAGGAGACTCTATCTTTGAATGTCTTCTGCACCAAACTCCCTCCCACTGCCCCCTCCCCTACCCCGAAATTTCACAGCTGTGAGACAGAGAGACTTTAAAGGGCGGAAGGACAAGGGAGATTTTTTTTCCTTCTTTCATGGTTATATTAACAGCCATTTCCCAAGTGGTATTAATAAACCTTTAAACTTCAAAAAACTAACTTGACATTTCTACATCCTTTCCATCGTTTTCATGTTTTTGTTGTACAAAACATCTTACTCAAATGATTTCTGTGATACAAGAAGCCCTCCAATGGGTTTTTAGAAATGTGTGTATGTGCTTATGTTTCTATGGGTGCCCCAGGAATATTGGGGTACTGATTGTTATTCTAGAGGTGGGCATCTAAGAGTGCAAAGTTAGGACTTTGACTCCAAGAAGGTAGTTGTTATTAGTGACTTAATAATAGTTACAGGAAGAGAAAGAGGAGGAGCACAGAGTCAGAGGTAAGGTGGCAGAGGAGTGGAGGAGGCTCACACTCACAGGCTATTAGTGGCCAGGCAACTGAACAACCTCAAGATTTTCCAGGAAGACAAGGAATCAAGCTCAGAAAAAAAAAGTACAATGGATGGAGTAAAACAAACAAGTGAACATAAACACACATCAACAGCAGTGAAGTATAGTTTCTCTTGTGCTGGACTAGCTTATACACGGGGTAAGGACACGGAGTCAAGACCCAGACTCCGGGAGCTGGGTGGAAGCAGGCTTGTGGCGAGCAGCCTGCAAACTCGTTTATTGTGGGAACAGCTATACATTTTATAGGTTTCTTGCCCAATCACAATGTGCCATGGGGATCAGACCACCAGGTTCCTATATGGCTTCCCTTGGTGACACTGAGTCAACTTGGGACAGTTTTTTTACTTTCCTAGGTAGCCGGAGCGGAACGCTCCTCCCGGCAAATTTTCCTTAAACACTTGAGACGTTCACTGCTGCCAGTTAAGAACTAGGATTTCTCCCAACAGTGAGGACTCTACAAGCATTCAGACCTTGGAGAGCCAGAAGCTTCCATATTGCTGTAAGGCCCCCGGGGGGCAAGTCCACAAGCCTCAGTCAAGTGGCTAGGCCAGCACAGGGGCCTCTGAGCCTGTCTGCTGCTTGCCTGCAACTGGTGCTGGAGTCTCTCCTAGGAAGTGCTTTGCTGATGAAAAGCATGGACCCTAACAGAAGTATGGGTCATGGTGACCTTGATTCTAAGCGACAGTGAGATCGGGAATGGGGAGGAAGAACGCCATTGCTGTGGGGGTGTGGCTCCATTGCCTACCTGTCCGAGAGACAGGCAGAGAGAGAGGGAGACACTCTGGAGGTGCCGGTGTCCATCGAGGAGAAAATGGCCATTTCTTCACTTGGGGAAAACTGAGTGAGGGTTTGCAGCATCATCTGCAGGGTGTTGGTCACATGGCATTTTAGAAACCCCCGCGCCTGGCCTTTCCCTCCACAGTGATCGACTTGGTGCTGAGAGGCAGAAGAGCAGAGGAGGAGCAGAGCCTTGAGCCCAGGCGGCGTGGGTGGCCCTCTGCCCCCTCCACATACTGCCCACGTGGTCGGCAGTTTTCTTCTTTCCAGGCCTCTGCTTCCTTGTGTGTGCACATAGCCTAGTCATCCCGATTTGTAAGATTGGCAAAGAGATTGCGTGGAGAATCCTACCGCATGCTCGACACAGTGATGGACATCCTCTCTCCGTGATTGTGGTCTGCTCGTGAGGCTCCGAGAGCTCAGAGGCCCAGGCGTAACTCTCCCTTGGGTCAGAAATTCCCTGAGTGATTCTGTGCCATTAGGGCGTGAGAGTTCAGAGACACAGAAACAGGTGAAAGACGTGGGAGGTCACAGATTCCTCATTTTCTAGAATGAGCTCTTCTGCCTGCTTCCACTTGGCTCTCTGAGTCCCACCTTCCCCTCAGGCTGCAAAGGCAGTCAGATCTAGTTCTCGCTGGGTGGCATCCTGGTCGCATTCCTAATGCCCCACCCCCATCTTCCTACCGTCTCCAGGCTCCCTTCCTACACCTGACTTTCCACCTTGTGCCTCTTCTAGAAGACCTTGCTTGTTCTACCTGGACCTGGAATTCATCCTTTAAAACTGGGCTCTCTGGTTTGGGCTGCAGCAAAGACTATCTTAACAGACGAACGCTTTTACGCTTGAGCTTCTTACTGTCCTTGGCCTGGCTTTGATGACTATCATTTAGGTGTCTTTAGGGTCTTTAGCTCACTAGATTGACACTTCCACAGTGGTAAGGGTATTATATTCCATTCCTGCTGGAAAGAATTTGTTGAGTAGATAAACGATTGAATGACTTGGTTGTCAGTCCACAACTTCTTACTTCTCAATGTGATTCACAGACCACCTGCCTCAGCATATCAGTGGGAGTCTGTTAGACTGTTCTGAGCCTCACCCCGAAGTCTTCCTGGGTGAGACCTGATATCTACATTGCTAATGAACTTCCCAGGTGATTACAGTCCATCCGATGTTGGGAATAACTGCTGTAGTAGACAGAGGCAGAGAAAAGCTGGAGACAAATACACATTGGTGATAGCGGAGAGGCCCCTGTGGGGAGAGTGGGCAGATCCCTCATACCATCTTATTGTCCGGCTTCGTAACTGACAGTCTGACAGGTGTCATAGTGATTACATCATACTCTCGAGCAAGGCTTAAATCTGTAGTCAATAATCTCTGTTTAGGGAAGACAGTGGTATATAAATTCTTTCAGGAAGGATTCCATCCCAAACTGGAAAAGCTAGAATTTCAAAAGCTAAAGAATAAAGAAATGAGTTATTTGGAACATTAATGCACACAAAACAGTGTGTTGGTAAACTTCGTAGGAAACTAACACACAGCATATATGTAACCTTCATTTCAGGGAGTTCATTTTTTCTATGGCCATCCTCAATTCCCCTCAGCCAACAAGCCAAACAGGACCTAGGGGACCCATGGGCCAGCGTGTTAGGTGACATGGGTCAGTGCTGTGGTGGTAGGAGATGTAGGGCATTCAGAGGTGCCAACCTGGGCTGGGACCTCACCTCCAGCTCTTACTCACCTGGGGCCCTTGAGGATCTGTTCCTTCTACTCTCCAGTGGCAGGTGGCAGGTGGAATTTCAACTCCAGGAATCCTGCTAACCTGCAGCTTCATTTACCTACAATCAACCATAGTCTGAAAATAGTAAATGGAGAATTCCAGAAATAAATACCCCATGCATTTAAAATAACCTTTTATTAAATCATATGGTTGCTGTTGTTCTATTTTATTATTAGTGATTGTTATTAATCTCTTTTGTGCCTTACACATTAAACTTTCTCACAGGTCTGTAAGTATAGTAAAATACATAGGATGCTATGGGGTTTGGTGTTAGCCAAGCATCCCCTGGTGGTCTTGGGACATATTCCCTACAGATCAGGGAGCTACTGTGTACAGTTGTTAGGTGAATAATATTTGGTGGTAGTTAAATTCCAGGTACTTTAATATATTGTTATTATTTAAAAAAATTTCCTAGATGAGAAAACGGAGATTCGAAGAGTATAAAGCCTTCCCCACAGTTGTTAGCTAGCAAGTGTTGGCATTCAACTTTGATTCCGGCTTGGCTGTGCTAATGTGTGGAGCAATGTGCAGTTCTTGGTAGGATATTGATGAACTTAAATCCTTCCTTTCCCACAGCAGACTGAATTCTCAACTATAAAGCAAGATGCTTGGATCATCTCAGATCTCTTTCCAAACACGGTCTTGGCTGAACTACCAAAGCAGTCAGCATCCCTCTCTACTGAATCCTCTTCATCTGGAAATATTAAAGAGGTCTTGGGCACAGGTGACTGACATGGTGGGAAGGGCCAGCTGCTGGAAGCTTGACCTCAAAGGTGACGAGGATCAAAGTGGATGCAGGCTTTGTAGATCAAAGGCGTTGCCTCCCGCATGGGGCGACCCAGAGAGCCAGTGCCGGGGCAGCCTGCAAGCCCAGGCCGCTGGAACATCATGCTCCCATCGGTTCATGTTCCTAATTAGTCAGCCACGTGCATCAGCTAAGGCTCCTGGGTGGTCTGCATGTGACTCCAGTTGCTCATCATTGCTGGAACTCTGAGGAAGAAGTCTCTGGTCTACAGGGCAGTGGTCAGCCCAGCCAGGGAGAGGATGATCCTACTGTCCATCTGGGGTTGCCAATTCCCGTGGTCACTATGCTCTGGAGGGTTCCTCTGTCTCTAGGAGCCTGCTTTTAAATTATCTGTTGGTTTTATAACTCAGTCTTAAAGAAGAGGTGCTTAGGTCCCCCAGGTCCCTTGGCCTCAGGTGTAAGTTTGCTGGCTTTAGCAAAGAGCCTATCTTTGAAAGGCTGTACCAGGAGAAGCATAGTATGTGGACTCCCACACAGAGTAGAGAATAATTAAAACTTAGTTATTGAGAACTCATTAACTGCCAGAATTTGACACATGTCACTGTAATCATCACAGAACCCCTGCTGGAGGGTAAGGCTAGTCCTATCTTACTGATAATAAAACTGAGGATCAGAAAGATAAAATGACTTGCACAAGAACATAGCTCAGAAATGGAGAAATAGGACTTCTGTTCGTCCTTTCAATTCCAGATCTGCATCCATTATGTAGTGCCACATTAGTGGTGGGTGACAAACAAAATCCATTGACAGTCATTTGCTTTTGCTTTCTGGTCTAGGGGGAAGGTGGAGAGTTCTCTTGGTTAACACTGGGCTCTGCTCACTAGGACTGGGCTCATTCCAGGTCCTTGGTCAGCCGCTGGACTGGCTTGAGGTAGGTTTAGTTGGCATGATCTTGGTTGGGACAATGCTTCTCTGCTCTATGTGTCTCTCAGCCTCCAGCAACCTGGACTTGTTCCTGGGAGGTGGCAGAGGTTCGTGGGCAAGAGCCTCAGTACCCAGACCTGGGTTTGGAACTGTCACACTGTCACAGCAACCCCATTCTAGTGGTGAACATGAAGCGCATATTCAAAGGTGGAGAAACAGATTCTATTTGCAGAGGGGAAGGGGCTCTGAAGTCACACCCCCAAGGTGAAGTTTAGATGCACAGGGGACGTTGATCGAGGCCCTTAGCAATCACTTGATGACAGAAACTGTGATCTTTTCATATGCCAGTGTCTGCTTAGGTATATTAGGGATTTTTTTTTTTTTTACTTTTTTTCTATGTTTAATAAAGAAACTAGAACTTCAATATTGTCTTTCTCTGGGTTGAAGTAACACATATACTAAGTTGAAAGCTACAATTGATGGCTAATGAGAGATGGCAGAAAATGAAGTGTCTGATTCTTTAGTGGGGGGCGTCACAGAATTCAGAGTGAGACCTGTAAGTTCACAGAAGTACTGCAAGGGTTCTTTATCTGTTTTAAGAAAAAAGTGCGAAGTCCTCTTTCGTATTTTGGAATGTTGCCCACCTGGCCCTTCTTCTCCCAGACTCACCTCCCAACAGGTAGCGCTGCGGCTTCCTTCCCGTAGCCGCAGTGAGTGGCTGGTTTCCCCAGCGCCCCTCCCTCCCGTCTCCGGTCTCCGTGCAAGCTGCTCCTCTCCTCTGAGGTATCAGCCTGTTTTCTTCTGTGGCCACCTTCACAGCTCCTGGGCTCTTTCCTGAGCACACCCCTGAATTACAGCCACTCCGGTCTTGGTGGGCTGGGCATGCGCTGCCTCTTACCTGCTGGACTCCTCTGGAGTGAGTTGTTCTCTGTATTTCCAGGACCTCCCACAGGGATAGGAGGTAGAAACTCTTCTGTTTCTTTGTCAAATAAATGGATATGTCAATTAATCATCCACCTGCTTAAAATGTTATTTATTCTTCAAGGAAGAGAACTTTATAAATAAGTAGGTTTTAATTTCACAACTGCTTGTGTAACTTTTGCAATTAAAATTGTATTTTCCTTACTTAATCCCTCCCTTGATGTGTGGCAGGGACCTTTCTTAGCAGTTACATGTGTTGGGTTGTCTGGAAAGACAAGAACAAATCACGAAGAGATGCCTCAGCTAAGAAAACAGAGCATTCAGCCGAGTAAAGGAGTTCCAGGTTCATGAGCCATGCCAGAGTCCGGGAGTGTGGGGCGGGCAGTGTTGTGAGCTGTGTGGACCTGGGGCTGCCTTCCAGCCCTGCTCCATCCTGTTCCTCTCCTCTCCAGGTCTGTCTGAGCACCCGGGTGTTTGGCTGTCCATTCTGGAACACAGTCAGTACTGGAACAGGGCGTGCAGTCTAAAGAATGAGGGTGTGTAGGGGGTGCAGGCTTTCCGGTGACTAACCCTATCCCAGAGGGTTTACTGGAGAGGTGGGGTAGCATAAGGGGTGTCAAGGCTACAGGAATGGAAACCAAATGAACAAGTGCTGAATTATTTGAAAATTGTGTATGTTTATACACACATATCATAGTCTAGTATATGTTTATGCAAGTAAACATTTATTTAACATGTCAATGTGTATCTTCCTAGGTTTGTATATTTGCATGCTTATGTGTATATCTCAGTATATTTACATGCACCTGTGCATTGCACCAGTGTATACATATGTCTATGTGGCATGCTTATTACATGCACCTTATTCATACATAGCTCTGACATTCCACACCGAAGTATAGTAAGTCTTATTCATAATCATGCATGGATAAATATCCATATTCATAAATGTAATAATTTACACATATATGTAGTATATATGTGATGTAGCAGTCTCTGATTATTTATATGAGCAAGTATGCCCGAGTGTTTTTGTACATATACAGAAATGTAGACATACACCATAGCATGTTGCCTTATCAAGTCATAGACTTAAAATTTATAATATGGATATTTTTGTACAGGAAACATATTAAGGAAGAAACTTGAGATTGTGTTTAACATCTTTTTTATTTCCAAGTGTGTCTGGGCAAGTGCTTTGCATATAGCAGGCACCCATGAATATCTCTGTTGATTATATTATATATATTCAAAATGAACAGACTTTGGAAAAGTAGTCTTGGTTGCTGGAACAATCAAACCTAAAACCTCAGTGGGACTCAGGAATGCTGGGTCCTTACTGCTTACCATGGTGCCCTGAAAGTCCCTTTCCTTGGATTCGTTTCTTCCTGTTTTTACATGAGCATGGTGTATCAGCCAGCCCTCAGATTCTTTGTTCGTGGTTACAGGCTTTGCCTTTTTATTTTTGTCAGTCCTTAAATGGACACCCAGACTCAGCTATGCAACGTTTTTAGCAATTGATTTGCATGGACATTGACAGAAGAACTTGGAGTTCAACTGCTCTCTGTGGCCAGAGATGCCTTTAACTCCTCCCACCCCCTTGCACTGATCTCTTCAACCACAACTCATGGAGTTTTTGATAAGGAGAAGTTGTGAAAGCATCAGTCACAGATGCTCACTAACCTGCCATTATGGCCAAATGGTGCTGTCGGATGGGTGTGGATGAGGCAGGAGGATGGGGATTCCAAGCCTATGTGGTTGATTACCAGTTTTTATCTTTAGAAAGCCACGTGACTTTTTCTTACATGTAAGATAAAGATTATGGTACTGCTTTGCCTACCCATAGAGACTTGTTAGAGCAATCACATGAGATCACTTATAAGCTTTGCAAAATGCAAAGTGATTTTGTTGAGACGATAATAGTAATTCAAGGATTTTCTGCTGCTTGGGGTTTTGAAATGTAGCAGCGAGCAAGGCAAGCGCTTAAGCAGTTACTAGTACAGCAGTAAACCTTGAACATCAGCGATGTAACTGGCAGTCTTCAGAGGTTGGTAAAAACAAGCTCTGGGCAGAGGCGATAGAGGCTTGACTTGAGGGGCCGAAGAACATGGCAGAATCCGTGAAGGTTTCCCAGGAAGCGTGAAACAGTAGATTTCTGTCTATAGGGAAGAGATGGTGCAATGACCCCAAAGATACGATCCCCAGGCACCCAGGACAGACTCTCGTGCCCAAGCAGACAAGTAGAGTGAGATTATCATAGTGAGAGTCTGGAATGTGCTGGGCTAGATCAAGAGTTCTTAAGTTCTGGTCCATGAACCTTCTAAGAGGTCTGTGGATAGAATTCAGGAGTTTGTAACTGAGGATGGGAAATACTATGTCTTAATTTTCACCAACCTCCAATTGAAATTTAGCATATCAGTTGTAAATGTAGGTGACAAGCAATAATTGTAAAATCAACTGGTATTGTATATTTTCATATTCTGACAGTTTTTGTAAACCTGTGTTTATACTCATCCCATCACAGCTTCAAATTATGGTATTTAGTAGACTGCTAGTAGACTTTAAAAAAATATCATGTGTTAAAGAAACATGAACAGTACTATGTCATGCATCTGATTTTAATATGAGTAACTATTTCAAGATGATTCCAAAATGATTGCTTTAAAGGTATCCTTTTTTTTTTGGCACATTTATAATATTCTGAGAATTGGTTCTTAAGCCTTCAGCACACAGTTAAAGGTGCTCAAGGCACAGAAACAACCGAGATATCCTGGGTATAACAAAGGAGCAGTGTCATTCAAGATGGCTGAGTGCTACCTGGATCTTGAGCCAACGAGTGCTCCTATTGAGGAGTATCAATAATGTACCATAGATGTAAGGAGAAAGACGAAAGGAGGGCAAATCTTGTAGGAGGAACTAGAAGTCAGAATGGGGAACAGTTGGGAAAGTGGCGAGTGGAGTCACCAATTTAGATTTGTGCTCAGGTGTTAGCAATGACCGTGTGGGCCAGACTGAAAGCTTAAAGGAATTTTTTACATTTATTGTAGTAGCAATGACAGTGTGGACTGTCAACATAACTTAGTATTGTTAGTACCAGATGCTACACTAAGACTTACTTGGGTCAATTCATTTAACTCCAATTACCCCCCATGGCTCATATTACAAACTGAAGCTCAGATCAGTATATTAATTTTTCCATAATTATGCAAATGATAGAACTAGAATTTAAACCCACAGAGTCCAAATATTATGATCATGGGGTTGATTACAATACCCAGAGTTTCCTTAAATGGTGACCTTTCACGTCAACAAAGACAGATATTTCTAGAAGCCTGGAGTTCAGGATTCATTCCTAATGGCAGTGAGGTTCCCCCCAGCCTGCCTTCCCAACTCCACATGTTAATGGAAACAAAATGTGGGAAACCATGTCTTGATTGATCCCCATAAAAGGAAAGGAGTTACAGCTGAGCACAGAATTCCTGGGGGCCAGCCCAGCCTGCCTTGTCTAGGGGAGCGGTGCCTGCAGAGCTTCTGTCTGCGGGGCCTCACTCTGCCTGGTAAGCATTTCCTTGACAGTGACCCTCTCCTACTTCATTGGCTGCACTCCCAAGTCAAGGCATGGGGAACTCAGAGCATCTCGGGTGAATTGAGAGGATATTAGGAATTAACTAACTAGAATCCTTGACCAACTTTGTGTCTGGAGGAAAGGGAGGGCTGAGGTTCTGTGTCAGAGGGCAATCAACTTGCAATTATTTTTAAAAACCAAAATTAAAACAACAAAACAGCATCTTGGGACGACAGCATATACTTCAAATTCAGCGCCATCTCCTCATCCCATCTCTTGTCTACATAAAGCGTAAGAGAGTATGAGCTAACGGTGAAGAGGGCGATCCTGCATCAGCCTCCTGAGCAAAGCAAGGTGCAGCCCACTATCTGGGGTCCTTCTTATCTGGGCGGAAGTGAGCTCATGCCCAGGAATAGGAATGGCTGGAAAAGACTTACCTCCAATGCTACTGAATTCTTTCCACACACTTTTGGACCACCGCTTGAGCAACGTTTATTTGAATTCTTTCAGTGTCAGTACCATGAAAGTTGCTACCTCCAAAGGTAGCCAGTGTATGCTACCCTTTATCAATAGAAAGATTTTCTTCATGTGGATTCATATTTCTCTCATGCAACTTCCTCTCTAGCACATGTGATGACATCTGAGTTAATAATTTCAAATATTTTAAAAATATTTTAAGAGTGATGGCAGAATATATTTGTGGGTAATTTAATCAATTAACTGAAAAATCACTTAAGGTTTATGAGTCTCCCCTCCCCTGCCACACGCACAAGTGCGCACACACACACACACACACACGCATCTATGCACACACATTAACATACTCCTTAACTATTACTACTTTAGTTAATTTAGTTCTTCCTTGATCAAACACATAAGTCTAAGAACATTAGTTCTATTTTTGTATAACTTAGTCTTATAGAAATTCCTTTTTTCCTATTTTTTAAATATGAGCTCAATTTTGAAAAAAAAAATTTTTTTTATTCTTATGCCTCTTTTCCCAGGGCATAGGATACAGCAATTATTGAATTCTTTTCTTCGGGTCATATGCTATGTTTTCATTTACTCTTCTTAAGGATAATATGGGTAAATTTTGTTCTCCAAATTTTCTAGTTAATAAAAGCAGGACTCAAAAAATTCAGCCTGACATAAGGCATCATTCCCAGTAAGTGTGAAAGGCAGGCTTGAAATTCAGCTTAATTTATCTTAAAATCTTTAATCCTCATAACACTATATACCAACTATCTCTTATAACTTACCTTTCTATATTGTAATAATGTCTCATTTTCTTCTCTTCCAATATTTTTGTGTCCTTATAGGTAGAAAATGTATTTTCTTGTGTCTAATAGACAGCCTTATGCCAAGTAATTTACTAATAAATAAGGAAGTAAATGAGCAGATGAATCAATAGAAGCAGGCATGACCACTTTGTTTCACTGTCCACTGGATGCTCCATGTTTTGGAAAACAGAAATCTTTTGCTTTCTTAGATATACGAGTTCAAACAGCCCCAAAGGCCTGACTCTATGGATCACTGGAGGATTTCACTGCAGAGAGCGATGGGGTGGCTGGAGTCTGTTGTTTCTGTCTCGAGGCAAACCAGGTGATTCATCACAGGGGTGGGGGGAATTCTTGGAAAAGAGATCTGAGAGGATGTTAGGGTCAAAGAGAGGATGTGCAAGTTGAACCGTGGTTCACGCAAGAACTGGGAAGAACTCCAAAGGCAAAAGGACTTCCAAAGGAAAAGCATTTCTTTCTTTCTCCTTAGAATTCCATTCCATTACATGAGCAAGGTTTGGAGAAAGGGCAGGAGAAGGAAAGGGGAACAGACAGACTTTGTTTTCCTACGTTGCTCTCTGTGAGGCAGCTTTACTGCAGTGGAATGAGAAATAGCTGTGGAAGCAGAGAGATGGGTTTCAACACTGTGCTCTGACATTTATTAGCTCTGGGAAAATCACTCAGTGGGTTTGAATCTTCATTTCTCATCTGTAAAATATGGTTGATACTATTCAACCTAAGAATTGTGGTGACGATGAAATGAGACATCATTGTAAAAATGTCTAGCACGGTGTTGGCCACACAGTAAATGTTCCAAGAGTGTCTACCTAGATGACTAAGGACAGTCTTAGCTTCCTGACTACTTTCCAGGAAAGACTATCATGGCAGGGAATGTTCGCCAGGCAAATTAGTGAACAGAAGGAAGAGCCTGAATCTGTGTCCCCATGGACCATGGGCAGCTGATTAGTCTTGGCAAGAGTAAGTGAAGCAAAGGCAGACTGGAGGTGTGCTCTAAGCAAGCTCTCATGCCGAGGGGGTGCAGGGACAATCTTCCAGTACCTCTTTCCGTATGTGAAACACTGATCCCCCCATGGGTATTAGGTGGGAGGCACTGTACTAGACTCAGAAGGCAAAGATACAAAACCAGTTGTCCCAGTTCCTTAGGAACCTGTGCTCTGGTGAGTCAGAAGTCTGCTTAGTGGGTGTTCTGACATGCCAAGGAGGGAATTGTGTGGACTTGGTTGCATATTCAAATGGCCCCAACCCTTCAACCCCTTCTTCTTGTTGGTAAAGGTGGGGAGCCCTTGTCTGAAATGGTTGGGAGCAGGAATGTTTTGGATTTGAATGTTTTTAAAAATATTTACAGATGCATAATGAGATATCTTGGGAATGGGACCCAAAGTTAAACACAAAATTCATTTATGCTTTATATACACCTTACAAATATAGCCTGAAGGGAATTTTATACAATATTTTTAATAATTTTGCATGGAAGAATTTGAGTATACCTTTTGACTGTGACCCATTGCATGAGATCAGGTGAGGACTTTTCCATACTTTTTATATGTAAAGCACAATGGTGAAGAAATAGCTATATACAATCAAGGAAAATATTATTACAATTATTTAGTTTATCTGGTGAAGTAAGTAATATTGTCCTAACTACTCTCCTTGGAAATTCCAACATGAAAGAAAGAGGGGTGGAGGAGAAAGAAAGAAAGAGAGCGAGAGGGAAAAAGGAAAGACAAAATATATTAACCCCAAACTAGGGATGGATGTGAATGTTAACAATAATAGTTCGCTAACTATTATTTTACATTCAAAAGTAGTTTTTCTTTTGACAATATCGATTCTGACTTGACACCATGTTTAAATTGATTCCATATTTACTACCTCTCTTTAAAAACCATAAATTCCTCACTCATGACATCTTTATTCTGATTGTTATTTCCAGCACATTTTTCAGGATTGCAGATGTTCTGGTTTTTAAGATGCTTTATGATGAGACTCATTTCATTGCAGTCACCTTTGAGCACAGCGACTCTGCTGGGTAGAAAAATGTGGGGTCACACCCCTTGCTTTTCAAGTCTATAGAGTTTTTTATGCAGGTTTCTCATATTCTTCAAGCGTTGTCTGAAATTGTTAAGCTTGAGTTTTGTTTTCTAGTAATCTCAGTCTAGAAACTATTTTCTGCTGTGCTTCTTTACACTTGAAGTTTACTAACTTTATCAAATATACCTTAATCCGTTTTCTTCAATATTTATTCCTGCAAGACCATCCATGCTAGTTTCATTGTGATGCTATAGTCAAACCTAACAGTGCCTCATAAAAACCAAATCACTGTTGCGATTGAGCCCGAGGGTTTGTGACTCCTCTGGGGTTGACTGTGCTCTGCCATCTTGGGTTCCTCCCTGGCTCTGGGCTGACCATGTGCCCTGGTAACCTTCAGACTACGCTGCAGGAGCCCAGGGTGGAGGAGATTTGGAATCTGGAGCACGTTTTCTGGGGAGCAACTGAAGCTCGAAGTGATTGAAAACTGCCCAGTGCTTCTTGGGTGCCTCTGTGTGGGATGGGTTGCTGTCATTGCATCTGCGTTCTACTGGGCAGTACACCTGCCGTGGTCCACCCGAAGTCAGGGGGACAGGAGTACCCTCAGTTATGAGAGCAAGAGTGAGGTGGAATGCAGTCAGCTCTTCCTTTATTTTAGGAAATATATTTTTTTAAATTTAGATCTTCCCCCCGCCCACTTTGTCCTAGTATCTTTTTTGAACCTTAATCAACATGAGAGATACATACTATGTCTCTAGTGACTGTTCTCCATGTCTGTTTTTTGATCCCTGGTTCTTGTTTGTTTGTTTGTTTATATATTTATTCTTTCCTTTTTCTACTATCTTCAAGTCTGAAGAAGTACAAAAAAGAAAGATTAAAGAGACAAAATTAAGTGTGATAAATGTTGATGTACATGGGCAAACTCAGTGTAATTTTCAAGCGGGAGATTATCAACTTGAAGATTCTAAGTCAATGGAAAAATTGACTTAGAATTCATAAAGTTTTGGTAATTTTAGGTTATGTATAACCAGAAATAAAAATGACACAGTAAATAGGATGAGTAAAATGAGCTTAAACATAATAACCTTAAAGAAAAGCCATAATTTGGTATTTGCTTAGAAACAAATATTTGTGGTACAAAAAATTATAAACTCTTCAGATAGATGCAAAATAAGATTTGAATATACCACATGTGAATAAAAATATCTCAACATCATAAAGTTGCAGATAATATCTAAATTCATCTCTGTATTAAGATTAATAGAAATAATTCAAATGACATGAGGAAATGTTCCATTTCTCTGTAAGCATGAGAACTTAAAACATGTTTAGAAAAATAAGAATAATGAAGAAGGCCTTGTCCCATCAAATATTTAAACCTAATATATTGCCATTGTAATGAAAATATCTTGGGTTAGACAAGAAAGTTCATCAACAAATCAATGAGGCAGAATAGAGAATTCAAAAGTCTAAGGATGTGCACGATGGGGATTCAGTGAGCCATAAAGACAGCATTGTAAAAATTTTTAAAAATGTTGGCCTGTAGTAAATATTTTGGCAACAACTAACCTTGGGGGTCCTGGAGGAAGAATAGACCTTTGTCTTTGACTGGCTCGTAATAGACATTATATGTTTGAAATTTATTTCACTTATTGTTTCAGTCAGTTATTTCATTGCTGTGACCAAAAGATCTGACAAGAACAATTTTAGAGGAGGAGAAGTTTATTTGGGGCTCATGGTTTCAGGGGTCTCAGTCTATACCCAGCCAACTCCATTTCTCTGGGCCCTCAGTGTGGCAGAGGATCAGGATGGAAGGGTGTGTAGGAGGAAAGCAGCTCAGGACATCACACTAGGAAGAACAGAGAAAGCTCTGCTCAACAAGGACAAAACAAACCCCAAAGGCAAGCCCCCGAGAACCCACCTCCTCCAGCCACACCCCACCTGCCCAGAGTTACACCCAGTGAATCCTGCCAGGGGGTTAGTCTGCTGCAATCATTGGTGAATGTTTTTATAATCAGTTTGGAAGACATTTCTAATTTCCACCTGAAATCCAGAAAGTCTCAAAACAAGTTGATGGATCAGAGTATATAAAAATTTCAAACTTCCGAATTATAAAAAGCACCGTAATCGAAGTTCAGGTAAAAAACATTTAAAAAATAGCTTCGACATATCATGTGTAAAGGCTTTTATAAAATAAGAAAAAAATTAATAATCTCATAATGACTAGGGGTGCATGATTTGAGTAGATGCTCTTAAAGAAGATGATACAAGTGGCTGCTAAACATGTTCAACACACGCAATTTCATTAAAGCTTCAAAAAGGATAAAAAAGATAAAAAATTAGAACTTTAAAAAATATGTATCATTTACCAATACTTTAAGTGTCAATAATACAATAGAAGTTCTAATAATCTCCACTTGGCCACCTGGGTGGTTAAACCTCCACTTGGCCACTTGGGTGGATTAACTGTTGCTCTTGTCACACAAAATACCCTGCCATTCTCCAAAAGGCTAGGGCCCTTTCTTCCACTAGCCAACCGGACCTTCTCAAGACCGTCATAGTTTGTTTCCCAGCCGGTTTATGCCAGTTTACTCACTACCTCAATTATTAAATTTAATGAAATAACTTTTAAACTAGAGAGTGCAAAGCAGAAACTGCGTTGCTATGAAGTCGATTGCTTTGGAGAACATCTGCAAGTGTGAATGTTGAGTCAGACATGAGAAAGACAATTATTAAAAGAACAGAATAAGAGAAAGCATATACCTCCTGAAGTAGTCGGCATGTAGATTGTCTACCACGTGTTTTTAAGTCCCTGTGTTCTGTTGGGTATAATGGTGCATGCCCGTAATCTCCATGACTTGGGAGGCTGAGGCAGGAGGATCACAAGTTCAAAGCCAGCCTCAGCAACTTAGAGAGGCACTAAGGAACTTAGTGAGATCATGTTCCAAAATAAACAATAAAATGGGCAGGGGAGGTAACTCAGTGGTTGATCTTCTCTGACTTTGATCCCTGGTTAAAAAAAATTCCTATTTTCTGTAAAGTAATTGAATTTGAAAATGATAAGGGATCAAATATGATTATTTTGTAAGCAAAAGGAAAAGCAGTGATTGTCAATGAATTATTGGACAAAAATTATGAAAGGTCTTTGAGCTACATCCAAAGACTGGCCCACTGGAATTTCAATGACAAATGTGTAAAGACATAAATGTGGGTAAAAACTTCATGGTATGAATACGTTGTGCTAGGAAGATATTTTGGTTCAATTAACTTTTCCAAACATTTATAAGGAGCTGGAGTCATTTTTCAATAGAGAAATATTGATTGGAGAAAAACTCTATAATTAGATGAAATAGGTCTAAATTATGAATTATCATCTCCAGAATATGTCATACAAAGTGGAGCAGGGACCATCAGGAAACCAAAATTGGAAAGAAAAATATCATGTTGCCTGCAACTGTTTGGCTGCAACTCAGATTGCCATTTCTTGTTTTTAACAAACCGTAGAATTCTACCACTTTTAAAAAAAACGTAAATCATTTCTCATTGCAGGTTTCCTGATGCTACAGTCAGCAAGGAGGGATTCTGACCCACTTCAAGAAAGCCTGCTCTCTTCCATGAATTCTTACATTAAACTCTCCTGAACAACTCTCTGTGATGAACCCAAAAGAGGGTTCTCTTTTGCCAGTCTCTGTGGTCCTGGGTTGTTTGTGAAATGCTACTAGTAAAAGATTCTTGCTATGTTTTGGAAAAACATAACAGACATGAATGTTATTTCTTAAAGCATCATTTATAATTATCAACTTTTTTGGTGTCCTTTATAATGTAGCATAAGTATGGAATAAATTTCCTAGTACACCTCCTACTATAACTTCAAACACTGGTCTGAGGTTGACTATATTGCAAAGATCCCTGAAGTATGAGACAAAAGAAAAGGCATGATTTGCCAACTGATCTCAAATCAAATGAACAATCTCCACATCTGGAATAAAAGTTCCGAAGGCAGAATTGTATGCATCCCTAGGGATTAGATTTGTATTTGGCCTTTCATTGGCACATCATAAATATTTGCTAAAAAAATGAGAAAAATATTAAAATATTTGATTTCTGAGGTCCTTGCAGCTTCAGCGTTCTATGGGATTATTGTTTTAATATTCAAGAGAGCAGAGACTTTGAAATGGAATAGGAATTCCTACTCTCAATTTTCCTACTGCGTGACATCGGTTCAGTTATTCTGCCCAAGGGCTTCAACTTTCTCATCTACCAAATAAGAATTTGACCTTTGGTACTTGTTCAGCAGATTAAGTGAGACACTATATGCAATTTTTCTAGTATATGGACAATCCTTCATACGTAGCAGAGGTGGTGACCGTAATGATGGTGATGGTGGTGTAGAGATCAGAGTTTCCACGTGCTCGAGGAGAGCAGAGTGCTTGCTGGTCTCGTCTTCAGACAGCACTTCCATGCTCAAAAAAGGCCACAGTCTCTTGGAGAGGAAATTACTCAGCCCAGAAACAGTTCTTCAGCGGGTCACATTGCAGAAGCACTACTTTGGCAAGCCTAACAAAAGCGCCATTATTCTCTTCCACAGACAACGCCAAGAAGGTGCTGGGTGGTCTAGAATCCAGGAGACAGATAATGTAATGACTCCATTCATCAAAAAGTCGAGTGTGCACACCAGCTGCCCGCCAGCTGGAAAATGAAGCTCTTCTCCATCCTGAGGATAATTTACTTCTGCTGGGGAGACTCTGAGATACCCTTCACCTTAAAGGACCAACGGAATTCCAGCAGGATCGTGTAACATTGTGCTGACCCAGCAGAGGGACTCAAAAGGAGAGCAAAATAGAACAAACCAACAAAGGGGCGGGAGGGGGTGTTTATCCTGCATGTTGGAAAGAGAAGAGCAGAGCAAATGGCACCTTCTCTAAGTTAGCTCCATTTTGACCTTAGATACTTAGCATTCTATAACTCTTTGTGTTTATCTTTGTTCTTTAACCATTAAGAATTTTAATGTCGAACGTTGGTGCTCATCACACCACACCACAAGAAATAAAGGATGCATGTTTGTACAGAGTGTTTCTATGGCCCTTAGTGTTTTTCTACTCCAAACTTGAAATTAATATAACCCATAATCTCAAATTATTAACTTCATCTCTTTATTTCGGGTATCATGAGATCATGATTTAGACCTGATACATGGTAAAGTCTATGTTTCTCTCAATAGAGCTCACATATGATGAAATTCTTAATATATCTTTTCCAGATTTCGAAAAATTGAGGTTTTTCCTTCAATTTATTGAACGCTTTCTGAATTCCAATTAATGTCAACTGTATTGTGGATAAATTATCTCAACGGGTCTTCAAAACAACACCTTCATGGGTTCTATTTAATTTTTGCATTCAAATGATGGTCCTGAGAATGATATTAAATCATTTACCAAAGTCCAATAGTGAAAGTCTGATGGATCGAAGATTTAAACCAGGATGTATCTGGAACCAGAGTCCTATTCACGAGCCATTGAATCAAGCCCAGCCACTCAGTGCGGATCAGATCCCAGGTACCAGGCAGCTGCAGTTTCTGAGGCTCTGTAAACCAGCCAGTGTTGGTTTGGTGATTTGAAAGGAAACTTAACTTCTCTTTCTGAAAAAGCATGTGCTAACTCACATACTGAGCAGCACAAAGAAGTTCTGGAATTGGGTGTTGCAGTCTCCAGGGTAAAATAAAACAACAATAGAACCAGAGAAGCAATGTCATGGAAATAATGAAGGCATTCTGGCATAGTTTTCATGAGAGGAGGGAATTATTCATGGGAGGGAAAGACAGAAGTGAAGGCAAGATTCCACTCTTGGAAAGGAACAGAGGATGGAATTGACCTACCAGGGTGGGCAAGTTCAGTGCAAAAGCTCGGAGCTTAAAAATGTAGAAAGCAATTCCAGACAGTAATTTAGGTGAGGTTAACTATGCTTGCCCCAATCCTTTCTCCAGGGGTAGTCTATGTTCTGCTCATGATAGTTTATTTTCTAAGAAGAAAGACTCCTCACGCTCCAACATGGAAATAATCATCTTAATTGGGAGAAATTCAATCTTTGGAAAGGAATCATCTGTTTTAGTTATATTTTTCCATTAAAAATGATATATCTGACCAGTATTTTTGCTGCAGCACAGTCAGGTTTATACATAAACTCAGAATAAGTCATTAAAGTCTTACTATTTTCAATTCTTTCCTGTGGGCATCTTTTCTAAACAACAGCCAATAGGAATGATTCCCCCCCTGGGTGCCATCTGGATTTTTGTATCTTCCACTGATATCTCAGTGGGTTTGTCCCCCTGCTTGTGGGTTTGTCCAGTCTTTGCATCATCTCCATTTTTCTGTTTGATCTATGAGACCTCTGAATAATACCTGTGCTAGTCACAGGTGACCAGTCACTTAATCCCTCTGTACCTAATTCCATAGCAAGCATTCAATGAAACAAAATCAATGGTGCCTGCTTCTTCCTAAGGAAGAGTCACATTGAGACTAAAAGGGTTTCTCACAGAACAGAAAAGAGACTGTTATTTACATGGAAACAATTTAATTGAAGAAACTGAAAATGAAGTCATGAAAGAGGATTCACTTGAAAAATGGCAGACTTGGTCAAGCCATGTAGCAAGAGAAAGGGGAGCATTTCATGAGACAGAAATGCTAATATGAGATAGACCAACATGAAGCGTATTCTGTGGTGATGACCAGGCTACAGATGATGAGGAAGCAGAATGGGAGAGAGAAAAAAGAGAGGAGAAGGAGAAGGAGAGGAAGGGAATTCAGAGGAATTAAGAGGAGCTCATTTTTGTGAACAATTATAAAAGGAGGTTACTCAGTATGTATTTGTTTTTAGCAGTCAGCTACTAAACAACTATTAAAAAGTTATCTATCGGCCAATCTGGGTTATAGCTACATATATTTATCCATCCCACAAACTGCTACCACGCTTGAACATGGTGGTATTATCATGGCCACCTCACTATGGAGACATTTGTATGAAGACATTCAGTTGCTAATATGTCTCACTGATCTGATACACATCAGTCAGGTGTCAGAGGAGGAGACACATATGTATCACAGAGACATATGTATCAATAATCAAAATAAACCTGAGCCAGGTGCAGAGGTAGCAGGACTATGGCCAGTATAGGTAGGACTGTCCTGGTCCTTCATATGTAGCTCTGTCCCCCAGAGAGCTGTTTCATGGACTTGCTGACCATCCCCTTTCCTTTCAATTTGCATGAGAATCACCTGAGAATCTTGATAAAGCACAGAATTTGATTCAGTAGGTATGAAGTGAGCTGAGATTCTGCAATTCTAAAGTGATGTTCATTGTGCTGACCCAGGGAACACACTTTGAATAGTGACGTGTCACCATATGGCAGGGACTTGCTCACCTCTCTAACACTTGCGAGTAAATGTTAGTTCCATTTGATTGAATCTTAATGGGGTCATCATCTTTCTTCTTGATGATCCGACACTTTGGACATGTAGCTGCAAATACGTTCTTAGGACATAGGGAAGCTGAGTGCAGCCTGGGCGGGTTAATAAGGTACAGACTTCTGTTCCCTGATGCAGGCCAGTGTCAGAAACGGTGGACTAACCCTGGCCAAGGAGGCAATCTCAGACCACGCCTGCTCCTGTGGTCTCACATGGATAGGGAGGTGGGCTCTGCCACTGTCTCCCACACAGGAGTGACTTAGCTTTTACCATCTATTTGGTATAACTTAAGAATAAGATTTTCAATGGTGACCTTTCATGAAGAGGACCTTTCGGGTAGGACAGGCAGTCCTGCCCTGTGCCTTTACAGCACACGGACGGATCCTTCAGTGTGCTCCTCGGTTGGCCGTCTAAGTGAAGCCGGCAGACACAGGAACTCCTTAGAGTCTTTCATCCATGTTTTTCCCGGTCCCCCCCATAGAACTAAGGGGAGGGTCACCGGACTCTGCTCACACATCACAGTAAGCTGGCTTCAGGAATGATGCCCACACTCAGCACCGAAGGGAGGTGTGGGGCGTGGAAGGAACATTCCTGCTGAGAGATCAGCAAATACACGAGGGAGGACCAGTCTGTGAGTAAACCCAAGTGCCGGAGCGCAGACTGTGGGACAGGAGGGAGGCGGGAGGCGAGACGGAGAGCCAGGCAGGCATAGTGGTAATGGGGCACGGGCTTTCCTGGGAGCAGGAAGACCCATCTGGAAAGCTGTCATGTGCAGGCGGCACCTCGCTGTCAGGTCCAACGACATTTCTCCTGGGAATTGCCTGTGAGCCTGTAACCTAGACCTTTCCTCCATCTCTCTATCTGCCTCCCAGGAAGACCCTGTGTGGCGGGCCGGGACTCCTTTGTCCCCTCCCACTTTACGGTCCTCACCTCTTCCTCTCACAAGGAACACAGGAAACAGAAATGCCCAAACTGACAGTTCTGTCCTAGGAAAACAGAGTTTGGAGATTGGAAGTTTGAAGGCTTCAGAATACCTCACACTTTCCGAACTCTGACATTAAAAATATTGAAATATACTTTGACTTTTATGTGTCGTATGTACATATATATACTTCTATACATCATATGTATTTCTTATCATTCCTTATCACATAATCCAAAGACTTTAGATAGTGTCTTTTCTTTAACATGTTCTGAACATAATTTGAAGTTGTCTTGACAAGAGAGAACATGAAAATAAAGAATGTAACTGAGAAATAAGAATTTCCACACTTGAAAATCATGTAGTTTATTTACATTTTTTCCAATCAAAATAAGACAATCTCTTTTGCTATTTACATTAACCCTTTAGTAACTTCAGTGGAATTTCTGTGAAACCAGCACAAAAAATATTGAGTGTGTATTTGAAAAAAAAAAAAGTTATATATAACATCTGTTTCCATTCGTACACATGGTACATTATTTCATCATGATGTATTCTTTGTGGTATTATTTTAGAAACCTATTACCCACAGATCACCAGAGGATCTCTTGCCCTGTCATCCTGGGGATAATGAACATTCTCCATATGTGTGAATCTGTCAGGCCATGCCTTCCTAGAGACAGGTTTACTAATTTACAAATCAAAGAAACCATTCCTGCCTTTTCCAATCAGTGACTGCTTTACTGCAGAAACAGAAAGGTCATCAGCTTGAACTGTAAAATAACTGATCAAAAAACCAATCAGCAGGAAGCAGTTTAAAAGAGATTTTTGAAATCAAGAAATTCAATTTATTGGAAATTTTTGGAAAAATAATCAATAAAAAGAGTTCTGCATCAAATTCACCTAGTAAACTAAGGAGCCAAAATTAATCTGGCAATAAACTATTTTGTCTTGTAATTCTTCAAACATCTATGGCCAATGCCCAGTATAATGTTTAACAGTGCTCTTGTTGCTCTATGCTAGAATATTCTTCACAAGGCATCAGAACAGACTTGGTTTTCTCGAGCAAATTCCAAAGAATTGCAAGTGAGCAAGTGGGAAAATAGAAGATCCCTGCCAGTGGAGTAGGTGCCACCTGCTAAGGCCCCACTGTTGCATAACGACGTAAGCCTCTCCGCCTGCTGCAGAAATCCATTAGATGAGTGTTGATTAAACGTGTGCTGTGTGACAGGTTCTGTAAAGAAACTTACTGTCACTCCCTACCCCAGGTCTGCACGGTAATGAGAAAAAGCCCAGAGAGAGATCAACCACCAAGACTCTGAGATTTCGGCATTTTGTTTGAGACTCTTCAGGCCAGAATGTTCCATCAGGAAAGAGTCAATGACAGGGAGGGCCAGAGGGCAGCTGGCTTCCCAGAGAACTCGGAGAAAAGGAGAAATCACACAGAGCTCTTAGCAAACCCAGAAACTGAAAACAGGGGTTTGGGATTAAATCTGAAAAGAATATCATAGATAGTGTCTCAGAAAAGTTATTTCTGAATAGTTAATTTACTCAGTATTAATCAGAGCAAAGTCAAGGTGTATAAAAACAGAATAATCAAGTAAAATTTTTTTTCTCTAATAACATCATATCCTTTAAATTTTGAGCTAGTTTTATTCTGTCACATTATATTATTAAAATTTTTGTTGAAGCCAAATTTTAATAATTCCTAGACTATTAAAGCACTATTAGATACATCTAAATTGGGGGGCGGGGTGGAAGCACAGTCTCTGCAAATAGAAACTTTGGATGTTTATAAAAAATCTGTTTGTCTTTAGTATTTTTTCCAGGTTTAAGATAACTTTTCTTTTTTTTTTTTTTCTAGCAAGAAAAAGTGAAATCATGTGCACTTATGTTTCCTTTTGACTCAGGAAGAAATCTGCTTGCAAATCTCCATGAAGTTACCACTAGAAGGAAGTACCTAATCGTCACTGAGGCCCTCTACTGATCATGGAAAGCAGAGAGGTGCTCCTGGGTCTGATCCCAAGTTTCCCTTAGCAGGTGAGAGTATTTCCCAGAACATCCATTAAGACAGAACTGGAGGGAAGTGGTATGTGTTGGATTCTTGCCCACACTTCTTTAGAGCTTTAATCCTCTTTTCCTTCTGTCTCACATCAAATTTCGCAAGTGTCCATGGAATTGTTCCATTTGTGGTATTCTTATTAACTTTGAAGTTGATGGATTAGAAAGATGAGAGATTATTTGATTGTGTTCAGAAATCAATCCTCATTGAATGGCATAGAATTATTGTATGCAAGAATATTTGTCCTTTAAGGTGACAGACAGATGAGAGCAGAGAACTCTTAACAGCCCCTGCACATCGATGACAATAATCACAGACATCTTTGGGGGAAAGAGAAGTGCCACAACTCAAGTGAGGAAATTGGGACCAATGAATGAATGTGAAGTGAAATCAGTTTTCATCTAGATTGAAAGAAACCCTTTCCAACCCCAACAAGTGATTAATACAGGCATGTGGTATTTTGAGGATAGTGATCTCACCATCAACAGATGTCTGCAAGCAAAAGTTTAGAAACTCTTTGTGGGGCCATTTCTTAAAAGAATTGAAGCATTGAAAGCATTAATAAATTAAATGGCCTTCTAGAGTCCTTATGGATGTGTCTGAAGTCTGATCTGGTAAAAACCTTCTTCCCTTCATTCTTTTTCTTCTGTGGCACTTCCCAGGTAGCAGATAAATCGGGTTTTCAGATCTTCCCAGATTCTTACTGGAGAAGCAATTCGGGATGTACAGGGAGGCCTTCTTGCTCACACCTTTCCTGGACCCCAGAGTCTTAGGATGCAGCATCTTACTTGTGAGGAGTTTAGAAAGAGGGAATGAGACCCCAAAGGACTTCCCAGTCCTGGCACAAGGGCACTGAGAGCATGCGCTGTTGAGATAGGTGGGGGTGATGGGCTGCTCACCTCTCAGCCTCCAGGAGCCTCATCTGGTTGACCAGGTGTCGGCTAACCCAAGTTCAATCTTTTACATTCTTTCTCAGGAATGGCGACTGAAATGTATTTCCCCTGCCTTTCCTGAGGTTAGATTAGTTCATGCCATTCTGAAATGGGAATTTTTATTTCTTTCTTGTTTGACCTTTCTATACCTCCATACTGATTCCATTATAATACTAATTCCATAATAATTCCCTAAAATATCTTTTTTAGCATCACTGAAGTTTTTTTCTACAACCAGAGGAAACTCCACAGTAGTTTGTGCACAGAGAAGAAAAAAATGAGTCACACTCGGGCCTTCTTTCACGAAGGCAGCAAAATAGATTTCATGTCATTATGGCACAGTTGCCATTTTAAAGAGTGGGGTAAATTTTGTGCTGCTTACCGGAACAACAAAAGGAGTCCTCACCGGGTCTGAGGGTACAGGATGGTAGTGTCACAGGCACGTATGGGGCTCTGCAGCTGGGCAGTAGGAAACTCTCATCCTGCTGAACTTCAGTTTCTCTTCTTCGAAAAGAAGAGAAATCAGTTGATTCCTAAAGTCACATTCTAAATCCTTAAGACTTTAATGCAGATAGCTGAGGCACAGCACAAGTTGGGACGAGTATAGAGACTTGGACCCAAAGACAGTGTTCTCCAAAGTGCTTTATGACTTCTGAGACTCGATTAGTGAACTTTGAACAGCAAAGAGCACTTGTGCCTGGCAATATCCCCCAGTGTGGGAGAGACGGAGGTGCCCCAAACGGAGATGGCTATCAGATCAGCAGGGCCCTCTAACTCCAGCTCACACCGTCTGCAGTTTCAGGATTTGGATTTCTTTCTCCCAAGTTATTTATACATTACATTCGATGGTCACAATTTTTTTTTTTTCTGCTTCCTACAACAGCCCTGTAATTTTTCACTACCCAGTGTCTACTCTGGAACGCTAACAGCAAACGCCAGCGTGTTGTAAAAACTCAGAGAGAACAAAAGCAAGCTCCCCCAACAACAGTAAATCCTGACCTCACACATGTTAATAGCTCCATTTTATTTGATTTTCTATTTTGAGACAGAAATGATTTCCTTTGAACGGTTACCACATCTACTTCTATTGTCCACCTCATCCCACTTCCAGAGGAAAATCCACACCCCTTCCACATGGAATGCGGCTTCTGTTTCCAACCTGCTAGCTCAGTGCCCAACCCCGGCACCCGACTGCAGCGAGGGAAATGAGGTCAGTCTCCTGAGGAGGAACTCACTGTGTTCTCGTGCTGGGACAATATCTGGATGTGGGGACCAAATAAAGACAACACTCTCCTCACCTGTGGTCCCGGCTCCACCCCTGCTGACCATCCCACCTTGAGAAGGTGACTTAACTCTCCAAGACAGACAGCCCCTTGGGCTGTAAAATGGTAGAGCAAACACTCACTGTGGATCGTGCTGGGCGTCGGAAGCCCTGTAACTTTAATGGTGGCTGAAATAAATCATATTTACAATACATAAGAATTTATTTATTTCTTGAGAGTCAGCTGTTTTGAATAGGACACACGAATTTGAGGTTCAGTATTACTCAGGTGATGACAAACGTCCGTCACTGCACCTTGCTAAGCTCACTCTCCTCCTGCTTCTATAAGGTGGTGGAGTTGAACTGGATGCTTCCAAGGTCACTTCCAGCTGCAGGTCTTGTGTGTGCTCCAGAGACTGTCCTGGAGTACCTGACTGGATAGCGCTCGGGACAGAGTTCCTGGAAGCTGGTGGCTGAGGCTAAACTGTGTATGTCTTGGAGCAGCGGCAGACAGAGGTCTTTCTGGAAGTATCAGTGAACATCCATCACAACGAGCTGGATGTGGCTTCATGAATCTGGCTCTACACAAACAAGAGTCTCAAAGAAGTCGTCTGTTGTCTAGGAAGTAAGAATGTCAGCAGAGAAGAGGAATCTTCCTATACATCCAACCGGCATTCCGTCAGGGCCAGGGTGCCCACAGGTGACCACACCCATGGAACCTTGAGCAGAGGCAGCGGCAGGCTCGAGACCAGCCGATGTCATTATCTTGTTATGTTTTGTTCTTTCAGGATGCGTTAAGTTGCATACATTAACCCTCCCTCGGCAATACAGGGGAACGGTCAGACATTTGCACCCTATTTTTACTTTTCTAATTTAGGGAAAAACAGAACTGCGTAGACTGGATGTTTAGATCTCTGCGATTGTGCTGAGGGCCTCTCTGTTTAGCACCGTGAAGCAAGTAGAACGCTGCTCCCTCGACTCAGGAAGCGGCATGGTACCCCAGAGTTCTGGCCCTCCTGGTTTGAAACAAAAGACAAGACTGGCGCCGGAAGGGGGAATGCACAGTCCACATCCCCCGGCTTCCTGTGGTTCCATCCATGTCCCTACCTCCCATTTCTCCTCGGCAGTATGTGTGCCCTTGAAAATGAACAGCATTCGGACACACTTGCCCTGGAAGGACCGAGACACTTCAGAGGTGACTAGACTCCGCCGGTGGGAAGCAAGCCTGCCGCGGTGACGTGTTATTAAACTGGTCAGGGCACAGCCTTCTCATTTCCCTTTAATTCAGGGGCACGGGGACTCGAGCTGCCTGAGGGGAAGACAATGTTATGACATCCTGGGGAAGATGATGTTGAAACAGGCTGGCCTTTCTATTTCAGAGCCGGGCTTATGGGAAGATGTTAAAGGTGCTAAAAATAAGTGGCAGTGTGCCATGGGAGGCTCCAGACAAACCTGAGTGTCTCTGACAAGGTCGTTAGATATTAGCAGGCAACCTGTGGTCATTGCGGCCTTCTACAATTTTCCAGGGATGATGAGGACATTTTTGAAAATTCCTGCATGATTTACTGCCCGACACGTATTTGTCAATAGGGCAAAAACTCTTTGGCCCATGTTCATCTTGGAGGGCGTGGTAGGAGTAGCACAGGGTATGGGTAGGACCTAACCAAGCCAAATTCAATACCCAGGAGATGCTGCCATTGCCAGGCTGGGGAACATTTTCTGAACTTGTGCTTCAGGCCTCAACATTGGATTTCTACATTGCAAAGTGCAGATTTCAACATCAACTTTATTTCTGTTCCTGTCTTTTCCCTTTGTCCCCATATTAAGATATCCTACTCTAGCCTGTAGTCTCTATAGCCATAAGAACACAAATATGGAAGAGCCTCCTAGGAGAGGGAACGGTAACTTTGGAGCCAGGCTAAGTTGGAGGTGTCTTCCAGTTTTGCCACCAAGGGGGTTCCGGAAGCTGCATTGCATTTTACCTTTCTGCTCTAAGTCTGATTCTCCATCTAAGCAAAGCAGAAATAATGCATTTAGAAATTTGGCATGAGTGTCCCTGAACCTGAGCTACAGTAGGTGTGTGGTGGCTTGCAGCACTGTCTGAGGGCCGTTTGTGAATGATACGCCTATTGCTGCCCCCACCTGGTTGCTCCTGCTTGGTTCACACCCTTTCAGTCATCAGGCCTGGTCCTGGGCTTTGAGAACACCTGCTAGATGCCGCACTGGATGGTCCAGCAAGGCTTGCTCCTAACTCCAGCCCTTGCCTTCTGTCTGCTCTTTGATCGGAAGACTAGTTACTTGTCTTAGATTTTTATTTTATCTGTCACAGGACTCACCAGAAAGTGCTTGCCGAGGCCCTGCAGAAATAATTGCTCGTGCGTCTGCAACCCTGGATGGCCAGCCAGCTCCTTGAGGACCAGGGGCGGCTCTGATCCCCATCTGCAGGCTTGAGTGGGTGCGACATGTTAGATGTGCTCCCTGATTGCCCAGTTCCCTGGGAAGCTGGGTTTACTCTGACCGTTGCCACTTCCTCCAGGGCTTTGAGGCTGCATTGAACTTCCTGTTCTCCCTGTACCTTAGCCTAGTAAAGGGTGGGGTTCCAGAAGGCAGCACCCCCCTTCCACCCTGACGCTTCCCTGCTGACCAGGATCCTACAATGAGATTGGCTTCCCCGTAGTCAGTTAGCAATTCAGTCACGTATCGATCGTGGTGAAATGAGGAATGGGACCTGAGGAGATTTACAGTGACAACTATAATCGTCATGATTTATATATTAAGGAACAGGAAGGAAGGAAGGAAGGAAGGAAGGAAGGAAGGAAGGAAGGAAGGAGGGAAGGAAGGAAGGAAGACAAGAAGGCTAGGAGCCAACAGGAAGGAAGACAGAGAGTCGTTTTAGGAAGCTACCTGGTGATGAGTCCCTGGCCAGGCACTTTTACAAAACCCCGGAGGAATGACTTTTGATTTTGGTTTTGCTATAGAGAATGACAGAGTTACCGAATTCTCAAAGCCATCTATGCAGTAAGAGGAAGATGCTAAAATATACCTGATCCCCCCAAATATAATAGAGAAATAAGAAACAACCATCCATGGAGCCAAAAGATGGCCTGGCTGTAGTGTAGATTGCGACTCTGGGAAAAGCCTCCTTCACTTCATAATGGATGGTATTAAACGTTACTTACAGGACTGGTCACGAGCCTTAGGAAGAAGAGTCACCAAGGTTACATTCCCAAGTATACGGCTCTGATGTTAGACAATTCTTCAAATTCTATTTTCTTCCCTTCCTTTGATGTCTTAAGAGTTCTCTGTCTCCCGGGGTGGGGGCGGGTCACATAGCCTGTTTGCTCCCTGTGAAGTTACTGACATTTCTCCCCTTCACTCTGCATGGGTCACATCTTTAGATGAAAGTTGAAATCCACGGAAATATATCTTTTTCACATGGTCAAAAAAAAAAAGACTTCGTTGCCTGAGCAGCCAAAAAAAAAAAAGTTCTAAAATGAATATAAATTAAGAATCACTGGGTTCTTTTCTTTTCTTTATTTTTTAAACTTTTAAATTTTTTTCCTTTTAGTTATACAGGACAGTAAAATGTATTTTGTATATCATACGTACAAGGAGTATCAATTCCCATTTTCATGGTTGTACATGATGTGGAGTTACATTGGTCATGTGATCATGTATGAATACAGGAAAGTTGTGTCAGATGGTTCTAAGGTCTTATGCATATTGCTCAGTGTTTTTGAAGCAATAACTAATCTCTGATAACAACCAGATATGATTAGAGCATGGTGACCATGAGGTCAGTAATGACGGTAAACAAGGGTCCCATAATTCAAGGTTCCTTATCTTCTGCAGGAAGCTGGTTTCGTCTGGTCAGTCTCACCAACTCTTCTCATACAATAATTTATTGCAACTGCATTAATTCAGAAATGTTTTTCCAGAAACACCTAACTTAAATTCATTCTCTTCCAATTTACTGCTGTGTGCACCAACACGGGTTCTCTGAAATCACTGGATAACATGGAAAAGACCAAGAGAGTGTACAGAGGGGCTCATAGTAAATGGCATTTTGAACAATGGTGGTTGGGAAATGTTTAACATTTGGTCTCCAAATAAATAGATCTTATTTTGTTGATATAAAATATATATAGTGAACTATCTATAAACAACAAAATAAGCAGCACTCTTCACTGGGTATTCCATGTAGGCAATAGTTTCTCACAGTATGATTTTCTTGATTTTTGCCCAACTCTTTTATCCATAGACAAAATATGGTTTCAATTGACAGACAAGTACAGTTCCAGCATGAATGTCAGTGGATATCTTCATTTATCTTAACAAGGAAGATGAAAGTGAAACAACAAAGACGTATGTTTGAACTTCACTCATTTGTCAATGATGTGAGTGATTCCTTGCTGGATGAATAATTGTTCTCAAATGCTGGAAGAGTATTTGCTTAACACTCACAATGCTTAATATTTATGCACAGTGTTTTGGCAAAAGACATGACACATATTTAAATTTAATCTGCATTAACATTTTGTCCATAACATTCTTAAGCCTGAAAAATCAACAAAACAATAAATCAAACAATATATTATTCTTAGCATTTGCCAATTTCCATGGTGTAAATGTATACACTCCATGGCTGATTTTAACTCATGAACATGAATCACCAAATACTGAGACTGAGTGTGAATAATACATCATTACATAGTATTTCTAAAATAGAGTTGTAATAGACATAATAATTTTAAGTGCACTGATGATAGTAAAATGTAGTAAAGTAATTATAAAGTAATAATTTTCTAGTATTTATTACCTTTGTTTTTAATGTAATTCAATTATAAGCTTTTGTGATTTAATATTTAATATTGACTGTATTTAGCAACTACCTTGCAAAATTCCTGAATATTTAACAACTCTCCTGCAAGCTGGTAAAAGCTACCTTTAGCCAATGTTAGCAAACAACTGAATTTGGGTTGAAGGGGGAAAGTAGTTGATAATTTAGTATATTTCAAAGCATGAATTTCAGATTTGACACTGTTTTAAAACCCAGGTTTTAATTTGTTTAATTCTAAGCAAGAATTCTGTCACAGGCATTAAAGGGGATCCTACTTCCTACCTTAACTTTCAGAAGATGCATGGTTACTTAAACTTGACTAATGAGGAAATATAAATGTTTTGCAAAATCAAAGATTCAGGGTTTTGTGGATGAGCTCAAAAAGGAAAGTATTCATTGTAAATATTGAATAATTCATTCAAACAAGCACCTAATACATTTTCCTTATTCATATTAATAATTTTATTCAAGTGATAATTTTCACAGCAATTCTACAAAAAAATTAGAAATTGAAGAAAAAGGAAGATTACCAACTCATTCTAAGAGAGTAGACAGTAAGGACAAAAGGAAAACTGTCATTGAACTGTATCTCTCCTAAACACCGAGGCAATGTTCTCAGCAAAATGTCTATTAACACAGCACATTTGAGGTACACCAAGACTGCAAGGTTGAACCTTTGAAAATCAGAGTAACTGACCGTATTCACAGCTTTTAAAATTCATCAAATTCTCAGTTGATGCTAAAGAAGTATCTGACAAAATCCAGAATCTTTTTCTGATAAAACCCCTCTGCAATTAGGGACAGAAGGGAGCTTTTTCAACCTGAGAAAGGGTGAGATTAAAAACTGCAGCTAGCATGCCTGCAAATGGGGAAAGACTGAACACTTTCTGCTTGAGAGAGGGAAAAAGGAAAGGGTGTTTGCTTTCACCAGTTTTATTCAGGTTGTATTGGAGGTTCTAGCCAGTGCAATGAGGAAAACAAACAAACAAAAATACCAGCCAGCATCCAAATTGGAAAAGAAAAGTAAAACAGTCTTTATGTGTAAGATAACCCAGTCATCCATGAAGAAAATTCAATAAATTCTGCATAAAAAGATACTGGAACTAATAGGTAAGTTTAGCAAAATTGCAGGATACAAAGCTATGTCGTATTTCCATAAGCTAGCTATGAACAATCACCAATTGAAATTTAAAATGTCAATTTCATTTTCTCTAGCATTGGAAGATATAAAACACGTGGGGCAAAGTCTGTGAAAAGATAGGTATGAAGTGAATAGTAAAAACAGCAAACAACACTCAGGAGGAATGGCCCATCTAATTATCACTAAGAGAAATGAAGAGATACACTGCCTTCATGGAACACAGACTTTCCCCATACTGATCCTTAGGTCCAAAGAAATTCTAGTCAAAATGCTCTAAGGGTTTTGTTGTTTTGTTATGTTTTGTTTTTGCAGAAATTGACAAGTAGACTTGAAAGTTCAGCTAGAAATGCAATGTACTTAATACCAGCCAAACAAGTTGGAAAAAGAATAAGTTGAAGGAGGCATGTAAACTGATTCTAAGACTTATAAGCTAGTATGTTGTAAACTACCATGTGGGGTGAAGGTAGACAAATACCTCAAATTCACAAGAGTTCAGAAGTAGAGTGACAGAGATATGCCCAACTAATTTTTGGCAGCAGTGCAAAGGCAATTCAATGGAGGAGGCATGATGAAAGAATTATATTATGTTATATTATATTATATTAAATAATATATACTTATGTAAAAAAGATATACTTGAATCCACAGTCACATCGTATACGAAAGTCATCTCAAAACAGATTGCAGACATAAGTGGAACATAAAACTATACTGCTTGTAGAAGCACATGTGAGATAGAACCTTTGTAATTTGGAGTTAGGCAAAGATTTCTTAGACACCTATAAAAATATGATCCATTAAAAATAAAGGTTAACTTGAACTTCATCAAAAGTAATAACTTGTTCCTAGAAAGACACTATTAAAATAATGAAAGGATATAAAGCTTGGGAAAGATATTTGCAAATCACATATTTGAGAATATAATATAATATATAATATAATATAATATAATATATAACCAATAAAACCATAAACAACCAATTTTTATGGCTTGTCAAAGAGTTTGACCCAATATGATAGTCAACATATAGGAGTTATAAATTAACACCTCAAAAATGCTGATATATTTGAAGCTATTAGGAGAGTGAAAATTAGAATCTCAATGAGAATACTGCTACACAATTTTAGGAATGTTTAAAAATTAAGGAGCTGTAACATGTGAAATGCTGGTATGAATATAGAATACTCGGACTTTCTTATATTGCTGATGAGCATGTAAAATGTTTTGGCTATTTTGAAAATCTCCTTGACTGTTTTTAAAGTAATCTTTGACTTACCATGTGGCCCAGCCATTTCACGCCTCCGTATCTTCCCAGGAAATATGTCCTTACAGAGACTGGCACGTGAGTATTCACCATGATGCTATTTGTAATAGCGTAAAACTGGAAATAACTCAAATGAGCATCAAAAGGTAGATGGATAAACACATTGCGTGTATCCAAAGAAAGTTCTGCTATTTATCACTAACAGGGAGTGAGCAACAATAGGTATGCCCTACAACATGGATGAAGTTCAAAGTACATGCACCAAGTGAAAGAAGCTTACACAAACATAACGTATGATTCCATTGTGTTGTGCTTTAGAAGACGGATACCTGTCTTTCATGACAGAAAACTGATCAGTGATTACCTGCCAATGGACCTGGGGGATGGGGCTGCAGAGGGCATTTCCAAGTGGCACCGAGAGACTTAGAAATGATGGACATATTTAATACATTGATTGCGCTGTGCATATACCACTTACGTAACGGTACCCTTAGTCCTATGCAGCTTATTCATGTAAACTGTCTTAGTAAAAATCATTAAAATAAATAAGTAAATAAAGTTCAACACAAAACCCATCTCCAAGCAAAACTTCTTCAGCTATCCAACGGGAATTTTACCTCTTGCCTTTGAGTATCTCCAGCATCCATTATGTCTACTTCTCATACTTTATTTCAATATCAAGTTTTGGGTCACATGAATCATTTCTGTTACTCTACTTGGTGAGCAATATTTCTTGGGGAATTAGTACATCGGACTCTTTCCTGTGCCACCCCAGGTCACTTTGCCCACTCTGACCCTGGTTCTTCATTTATGCAATGGAAGCTTAACATGACCTACTTGAGCAAATAAATGCATATACAGCTTTATTTTCTATTAAAAGCATGGTGTTGCTAGCTAACAGTGTGTCGTCTCCTTGGCGAGGAGCTTCTGGCTTCCTCTTCTCTGTAGCCTCAAGTGCAGGTCTAGCCCATGGACCAGAGGCTGACCAGTGTCTGCAGTAGGTTGATGGTGCTTTGCTGACAGCCCTGCCCACGTGTACCCAGTAAAAGGGTTTCCATGCATTGCTTGAAATTACCCTCAACAGAGACTGCCCCAGATCTGAGCAGTTTAAGCCCTCTGGGCCTTGGCACAATTTGTATCCCAGATTAATTAGTTAATGTTCATAAAGCACTTTGAAGATGGAAGACTCCAAGAGTGCAAAGCGCATGTATTAAGAATGATCATTATATGCATTTAAGTTCCAAATTCAGCAATCCTAATTGAAAGGGCCACCCAGTTGCTGACTTACAGCAGGGCAGTGTCCTGGATGTGGAAATTCCCTTGAGAGGTGTCGGGAGCAGCTCTACCCAGGAATCTGGGGCTTCAGGTGCTCCAGGGAGCAGGTGGGCATGAGTCCCTCCTGAATTGCCCCACTGGGAACGGTTCAGTGTTGCTACTTGCTTGCCAGTGGGGTTGTTCAATTTTCAGTGAATATGTGCTGAGAATCTGCTCTGCAGGAAGCCTTTTCAATATCTGGTAGAGCTCAGACCAGAAAGCTAAAGAGTGACTGAAGGTAGGTTTACACCCCAGCCCAGGCAATCAAACAGAGTGTGACTTTGGGACAGTTTGTTAGAAGGGTATCTGGTGTAAGGATCCCACTATCCCCAGGTTTAAAATTAGTACAAAATGTTGACCTCAGTGTTTCAGAGTTATGTCTCTGAAAAATCCAGTAAGAAACTAATACGCCCTGGGTGCCCCACAAATGGTTCGTTGTTTTGTTAGGGAAACAGGCCCATGATTCCAGAGACCCAGTTCTTTTGTGCTACATCCATTCATGTGGATTTTGGTTGCATTTGCCAGTTGTCTTTTCTTTTCCAGGGCTATCTCTTTTACCCCCCAGGAATGTTCCCCCACCCCTTGTCCCAGTGGCTTTTATTAGAGGAAGGAAAAGGAATTCCGTTTTCTGTTTTCTTGTGCTAGCTGCAGTTCTCAAGGCCCTCGGTAGCTCATTGTCAATGACCTACTTAGTTCGTGGAATAGCCCACTTTTGGAATAAGCTTGATGTCTCTGAGTGCTCTGAACACAGAAGTGCCATCAAATGCTTCTGAACCCTGGCCCAGCATCTTGGCCTCAAGCAAAGCGGTTAAAGGCACACATTTTAAGCAACTCTGGCTGGCTCTGAGCGTGGTGCTGGGAGAAACTCCCAAGGGTGCCCTTCATCAAGCCGTGCCTCATAACCCCCATGGCAACCAGCTGAAGCTGCAGGCTGCTCACCCCATCCCTCCTCAGCCTTAAGACCCTCTCCCTTGGTGGCCTCGCTGGAGCCCCAGGGCCCTCATCTGTACAGCTAAGCTCCACTTGAGGAAGCTCAGCCTGAGTCCTCTGCTGGCACGTCAGGAGAAAGTCCTTTGAAGATACACGGACTGTGAGTCACTCATAATCATCATGATTCATAAGCCAACTTCAGAGACCAGCTTCTCTTTAATACCCATTATCCCTTCAATAGACTGAGTTGGGCCAATAGTTAATTTGCAAATTGCAGGACTCAGTAAGGTGAGACACTAAAGACAGGGTAATTAATAAATTATTTTTTAAAGACAGGTTGGGTCCATTCAATTCTCTAAATTTATTACACATATGAGACAATCTTTTTAATCCCCTCCTCCCTTGAGGCTAAAGAGAGTTAGTCATCTCTCCATCCCCTGTCCTTCTCTCACCTATTCTGTGGAACTCCAGGTCTTGATCACATTTACCTCAAACAGCCACGAGCTCATCGGTGGAGCGTGTAGCTCCAATGGCAGCCTCAATAGGCTCCTGCTTGGAAGACCCATAACTTGTGCCCCAATTCTGTGCCTTTGAATCAGGTCCCATCACTAGCTTGGAGGCGCATCAAAATGAGCCGTGAAAGTCATTCACTCCCTGGTCTCTCTGAGCCTGCTCAGTCACCTCTGCCTTTGTCTCCAATCTGAGGCTCTTTCCTCTATTCCCGGTCGCCTTGGATCTGCTATGTGATGCAGCGTGGTACACGGTGAACCTTGTCCTACAAAAACCGAAAAAGACGTTGAAACCCTAACTCCCAGTACATCAGAATGTGACCGGATCTGGAAATAGGTCTGTTGCAGGTGCGAACGGTTCACACAAGGTCACCAAGGAGGAGGGCGGGCTCCTTCTCCAACACGGCTGGTGTCATTATAAGCAAACATCCACGAGGAGACACAGAGATGCACGGGAAGAACACCACGTGAGAACAGGATCACAGTGGTAGAATCACATGCCAAGGGATGCCAACGATTTCCTGCGAACCACAGAAGAGGCAAGGAGGGATCCCCTCCAGGTTTCAGAGGGAGTGTGACCCTGCAGTGCCATGATTTCAGGTTTCCAGCTCCAGGACCTTAAGACAGTACATTTCCATTATTGTCAGTCATACAGTTTGTGGTGCTTTGCTCCAGTGTCCCCAGCCTGCGGACACCTAGGACAGTGGCAGAGAGGTTGGGTTGAGGCAAGGACAGTGACAGGTAACCCAATCTAAAGATGAGGTAGCATTTAAAATCTTCCATTATGCCATAGATGCATCTTGGGACCCTGTCTCTTGGTGCAGGATTAAATGTGATTATGTTGACATATATCCCCCGGACAAACACCCGAGTGCTTGACAGTTGTCAAAGGTCCATAGTCAGCTGGGCGTGGTGGCACACAGCTGTAATTCCATGACGGGGGAACTGAGGTAGGAGGGTCATGTGTTCAAAGTCAGCTACAGCAACTTAGTGAGGTCCCACGCAACTCAGCAAGACCCTGTCTCTAAATAAAATATAGAAAAAAAGGGCTGGGGATGTGGCTCAGTGGTTAAGTGCCCCTGGGCTCAATCCCTGGTACTAAAAAAAAAAAAAAAAAAAAAATGTAAAAAAGAAAAAGAAAAGCCCACAGTCTATGAAATACTGGTATAAAAACAAAGGAGCCCTGGGTCACAAGACTAAAGCGTCGTGCCAGGAGCATTTACCTCCAAACTCTGGCTGTGGGATTCTCAGAATAATGTCCTGAGCAGAGTAGATCGAGGCACAATTAGGCGTTGAGTTAGGTACAACAGCAGAACCACCAAGTCAGCCGTGGTGTAGCCTCGCTCAGTCTAGAAGCCCCCCGGGGAGAGGTGAGAGGCTGGTGTTAGGAGGATGAGGAGCTCTGAAGTGCTGGGGACGGGGACGAGGACATTCCAGGCAGGTGCCCCTGGTATAAAAGCAGGAAGGCAGAACAGAGTGGCAGACGTGCTCAGGGAGGAAATCAGGAGAGAGCAAGGCGTTAAAAAGAGCAGCAGAAAGTCAGGTGGCAAGGTTCCGACGTCTGCTGTCCCCTAGCTCGGCTGACCACTGAGGCGAGAGTTGTCCTCTCCCCTCCCTTTCTCTCTCCTTCCTTCCTCTTCCCATTTTCTTCTCTCCTATTTTCCTCACCTTCCCTCCCTTTTTCCTTCTTTCCTTTAATATCGAACTCAAATGTCCTGACTGCCCAGGCAGAGCCCCCTGGTGGGCTCTGTGATGAAGACGTGCACCATGATCTGTCCCGCAGGAACCTGCAAACCTTGGGGCACCCTTGACAAATGTCCAGGAAGCATGAATAGCACGTATTCACCGGCAACTGTGATCCAAGGGTTTTTATCCACATCATCTCATTTAATCATTTCAATCATATGATGAACTGGTTGCTATTTTGCCTAATTTATACATGAAGGGACTGAAGCTTAGAAAAGCAAAGAAACACCTCTGTGGGCACAGCTGGTGGTGGCAGACCCAGGGCTCCTTTCCCGTTTTCCTAAACTTTGGCTCATGCTCTCTGAACCCCAGCATGGCATCTGTGGATTCTTAAACAGGAAGGACGACTTGGTCACCTGGCATTTTCCTGGTTGCTTTGGGGTCATGGAGTTCCACCACAGGACACTGGGTAACAGGGATGTCAAGTCAGTCCTCACTGAAGTTCTGCCCCTCCTTCTGTCCACAGGAAGAACTCGCTGCCCTGGAGACAGACATGTCGGACAGGCAGGGCCCCATGGGAGGGTCTGGGCTGACAGACAGGCCCTGTCCTGATGCAGCTGACAAGAGGCACACCAGCTAACAGTGATGGCGGCTGGCTGAAAATACACACTAATCTAATCTTCTGGCTGTTCTAGATGAATCTCAGGAATGTGGGAGGCTAGCATGTCAGATAGGCAATTATTGGCCGGACGCAGGCTTGCATAATGCGATGATGACTGGGGCCTTCCTGCTTCAGCTCGAACTCGGAGAGCTTGCCAGAAAGGATTTATCTTCCCAAGAGAAACATGCCAGCTTCGGGAGGATATGAAGTAACTGTTATTATGGGAAAAAAGACGGGCTTAATTTGAAAATAGCCAAGGTCTCTTAGTTTGTACTCTGCATCTCTTTCCTTTTTTTTTTTTTTTTGGCTCTTGCTTTGCTTTTCTGTCTTTTCCTGTCACTTGGTTTTTCCAGTGTCTGTCTTCTTTATCTTTCTTTTGTTTTGCTGTTATTTATTTATTTTTTTTTTCTTGCTTCCTGGCTCTTCATTCAAATCTTCACACCAATTTAATGTTTGAGGAAAGGGCCTTGATTCATGGCCTATAAAAGAAGGTGCTGATTAAAAAGCAGTGTCTGCCGCGGTTTTGTGTGGGAGGAATATTTTAGGCTGAAGTTTAAATAGGAAGGACTCCATTTGTTAATATGAAACAATCCGGTGGATCTCTTTTGATCACCAAACAAGCCAACTGCCCAGGTACCTTTCTTCGCCCCCAGGACACACATCACTGCTACGCGGGGGAACCCTGGCTGTCATTTGGGCTCCTTTGAAATGTGAACTCCTCAGAGTGGATGGTTAAAGGCTTCAGAGAGAAAAATGGCTTCCCCAAACTCCAAGGAATATGGGAAGAACAGGAAAGGTTTTAGAGATATTTATGATTATTTTTTTCAGTAAGAACAGTGAATTTCAGGGTGGCATTTAGTGAAATCTCAGGCACCAGCTCTGAGTTACCCAGCTGCCTGTTAAACGGCTTGAACCAGCAGCTGACAGGTCAAACTCCTGATCCAACTTTCTCTTCCTGTTAAATAAGATATGTTTGTACATGTGAGCATAGCTCAATGGAAGAGCCTTTGTCTAGAATGCTCAGGTTCTGGGTTCCAGCCCCAACACCACACACACAAAATTGTAATGTAGCAGCTAAAACGTTATGGAGTCACAAGACATAAAAGTGTATAAAACCTGAGAGGATTTGTGTTAAATAGAGAAAACCTCAATAAGTATTTATTATTTTCTAGGACAATCCCGTACCATAAAGAAAATGTTGCAATGAAGATGGCAAAAAATTAGGTAATAACACTTAGAAATTGGTTTAAATGGAGTTAAAATTCTCATAAAAACCTTCTTGGAATTTAAGTGCTCAACATTAATTAGTTTTCTAAAAAATATACCTAGTTCTCTCAAACAAATGCATGAGTGATTAACCACTTATTGAAGTTATTATTGGTCAGGCTCCATGACAGGCATATGAAACAATCTTACCTCTTACCACTTTTGTAATCTTTTACTGTCTTAGTTTTAAAAAGACAATAATCAAGTTAGAAGGTAAACAACAGGGTCCAGGCGGTGCAGGCTGTAAGTGGACAGGTCAACGTGAAATTCTGGTCTGCCTGACGCCTAAATCTCTTCCTTTCGTACCATATTCTCTCTCCATTATGGGCCAGGAGCTCCCCCAGACAGAGATAAAAGCAAGATCTTATTGCATTTTATTAAAATGACTCCACTCAATGCCCTCTGTGGATCTTTGAGGGTATGGAAGAAATGCAGCTGAATTTGACATCACTATGGCATAATTAACCGACACAATAGGCTTCCTTTTAAAGGCCTATCACTACTATGTTGCAAGTCCTGATTTCACTTCCAAATAACATCTATTCTTCCACTATCTACCTGTGACAACTATCAGATGGAGTTTTTCTTCAATGTAGAAAAAAATGCATTCTGTGACCATAGGTGTCAACTTCCTCCCTAAATCTGGTTAGCATTCAACTCTTGCAGCAAAGCGTAGATTTTCCCAGTGTGTTCTTTTGACATTACAGAAGTGTCCTGAATATGAAATAGGGGCTAATCGCACATCATGGTGCTTTATTTTATTGTATCCTTAAAGTATCTTCATGATAAAGGTTTTCAACCTCTATCTCCCTGCAGACTCCTCCAGTAGGAATCGCCCTTGCAGCAGAGTCCCAAGGTGATCCTGAGCTGGAACAGCAAGGATCCAAGAAATCCTACCCTTAGCTGAGGTTGGAGGGCTTGATCAGATACAAGTGCTGCCAGCTTTGCTCCCTTGTCATGTCCACCCTGGCTCAGCCTGAGCACCGGGCAGCCAGGGCATGGATGCTCACCACCCGGATCACATCACCTTCACCCTCTCCTCTCTTCTTTCTTTGCCCCTCTCCCTTGTCCCTCTCCTTCACTTTCTATCTCCTCTTTCTTCTGTCACTACCAGTCAACACTGCCATGACCAACATTTAAACTAATTCCTTTAAAGCAAAAAAATTGCAATCCAGAGTTCAGATAATTCACCCAAGTTCACAAGGCCAGTAAGTGATATGGGGGAGGAATTCACACCCAGGCCTGCCTGCCCGCCTGCTGAGACCAAGCCTCTCATGGCTATCTAAACATTAAGATTTAACCCTCCAAGACCCACCAGCACCTCGGGGCACCTTTGGCACCCCACGCTCACCCAGTAGTGACATCTGTTTAAACCACATCTTTGGCTGGGTGGATACTGGTCTTCTGTGGTCCTGCTGGGAAGGATTCCCGTGACCAGTGCAGCATCCTCACCTCTTCTTAGGCTATTTAAGCTTTCTAACCCATGGTTTCCTTTTCCTAGAACTGGAGTTCTAACTGTCTTATGCCCGAAGTTCTCAGAGTTAAGATATTTGCAGGAAACTTTCTATTAAAAATATATTAACTATGCTTTATTTATAATAAACCTCTTGCCTCGTAACAAATCGCCTCACCAAAATGTTACCTTCTTGAAGTGATTCCTGCTGGTGTTAGTCATTTCATCTCTAGCCACTGAAGACCCACCCACCTGTCAGCCCTTGAGAACACCTGCAAGCACCTAGTTGTGCCCACGACCTAGAGAAAAATCCCTTTTCTGGTTCCCAACCTGTTATCAGTTCCAACCCAGTTCCACGTGATTCTGTGAGCCTGCTTTGCAGCCGCTGCTGACCCCTTTGGACTTCGGCTCCCATACTTGGTTTCAGAACTGAGAACACCTCTCTCCCTTGCTGCCCTATGCCTTCCCTGACACTGGTCACCTTACTACTGAGATGGCCTGCCTAACTCCAACCCAGTCCCTTCCTAGAAAGGGAGATTAGACAGGTTTTTGTTTGTTCCTTTTAATGGCAGGAAAAAACAGAAAATATCTTTTCTCTGCCACTAAGCAACAGATACTTCTCAAACCCTCTCTCTCACCCCTGCACCAAGGATCTGAGCTTTGAACAGGTAAAGCACCACAGAACAAAGTTTAGAACTCCGAGACCACCCTGAAACAAAGTGATGGTACAAAAAGAACAGTTTAAGGAGAAAGATGAGTCCCGATGAATCTATGTGTATTTTCCAATCCTCTCTGACTTCACTAGTTTTCAAATAATTCTTTCCACTTGTCTCCTCCATATGGAGATGCTGAGGAAGATACAAAAACCTCCCCGGAGGCTGCAGCAAAAAGCTGGCTCTGAAATCCCAGATCCTAAACTCTACAGAGGCTGTGGGTAAGTCCAGGACCACAGCTGGTGCAGCAGGGGAGACCCGGGCACAGCTGGAGGCCGGTCCTGGGGCCCTTGCTCTGACAGGGCCTGGCTGCATTGTCCTGGCAAATCCCTTCACCTTGCTGCCTTCGGGATTCTTGTGTATAAAAGGAAGGGTCCTCTCCAGGTCATTTCCAGGATCGAGGTACATGAAGGAGAAGGGGCTCTGGGCGGGAGCAGGCCCTGTGTGAAGGGCTCCTCACGGGCTTGGCAGTGCTGGTGGGGGATGGCATCGGGTGGTCTCCTAGGTGGAATTACTGAGGGACAGCGCGTGGACACCTGTGAGCGTCAGTTCCAGGCATTTTTGGAGGCTGTGGAGAGGAGGGTGGGGCTGTTGCCCTTTGGCCTTGGCTGGTCTTCTGGCTCTGCGGGAGCCAGTCCATGGTTAGGAGAGAGGCCATCCGGTGAGGATACGCTTCCGCTCCTGCCATGAGTCTGCTACTCCTAAAATGTTTACAGAGGCTTCAAGGAGTGAACCAAGTTATTAAAAGAGTAGTAATTAGGGTGGCCCATCCCAGCAATTTAAAGTTTCCTGTCTCAGGAAGCATGTGGGGGAGGGGCGGCCAGGGCGGGGAAAGGGAGGGTGCATTCCTGTCTCCGGATTGGGCCTCCCCAGGATTCCCACTTCTCAAAGCAGACTCGGGAGTGGGGGAGAAAGGTTGCCTCATGCCGGGGCCACCCTGCCCCTGCTCCCCGCTCCTGGGAGGACTACCATCCCTGCAGATGTTCCAGCAGCGGGTTGGGCCCTTCCTCAAAAACAGTGTCTCCTGCTTCCTTCTTTAGGGGGATCCTGGCTCAGCTCGGGAAGCCTTTTGGCCACTTTCCCCTGCTTCCCCAAAGTAAGCTGGGCTGCAAGCTGCCTGAGAAATCCGTCTCTGTACCTGGGTGCCGGGGACCCCAGAGAGAGGCTGTGCGTGATGCGCCCCTGCTGTCCCAGCCCCAGCCCCGCCCAGGGCGTCATCTCTGACCGAATGAGCCTTTTGTCCAGTTTAAATTGACAGCGAAGACAGGAAGTGGGATGGCTTTGTTCCAGCGTGGCTGGCCACCCCTCCCTCCAGCCGGTCGGAACCTCCAAGTTCATGTCTTCCGTGCAACCTGAGCTCAAGCACCGAGGTCCAGAGAGTGGTTTTTTGATGGGCCTGTGGAGACCGCCCAGGGGAAAGGAGACTTTCTTTTTCTGAATTGATGTTACACAATGCTGGGCAGGCCCTCTGACTTGTGGTCATGGTTTCCCAGAACCCCCAGGGGCCCATCCAAGAAAACGCCCATGTGTCCAGGCCTTATCATCTGCGGGCTCCCGAGGGATTCCGTTTCCTTGATTGTGCTCCACAGAGCCAGGCGCCCAGGCCAAGTGATGTGGGGAGGAAGCCTTTCCTGTACACACTTCTGAATCCAATTTCGGACTCAGCACGCGGCAGGTTCATTGGCCCTTAGCTTTAGATCTGCATCTCTAAATTGAAAACAAGAAACCCTTCCTTGACACATTCTTTTTTTTTTTTTTTTTTTTTTTCACTTAAACCTAACATGATAGGCAGAAGGTAGGTAAAAGGGTAAATTCAGATAAAATATTTTTCAAAGATATTTTATTTCTTGTTTTCTGGTTTTATCGTATGTATGCATTTATTGTTGCTCTTTCCCCCTGCTAGCAATCTTTTTAGCCTACAATTCTTGTAGGAACCCCAAAAGAATGCTAAAAAAGTGGACTAGGGCTGTAGCTCAGTGGCAGAGCACCTGCCTAGCATGTGTGAGGCACTGGGTTCTATCCTCAGCACCACATAAAAATAAACAAATAAAATAAAGGCATACTGTCCATCTACAACTACAAAAAAGAAAAAATTTAAAAAAAAAGGATGCTAAAAAAATGCAAGAATTATAAACTTAGAGCATATTTGCTAAAAATAACCTCCCTGACTAGATTTGAGTGGACGCTTTCAGGTATGTGAAACCTAAAGGTTAAGGGAGATGTTCTTAGCACTAGAAATTTGCGACAGGACTCTGATCATTAAAAAAAAAAAAAAGAAAGAAAGAAAAAAAGTGGGCTTTTCCTATAGTTTTTTTGTTTCAGGGGTGAAAGTCTCCTTGAAAAGATTTAATGCTTAAGGACAAATGGCAGATCATTTGAAAGAGCAGAAGCGAAGGTGTTTACTCTTGCTTTCCAACTGCGAGTCTCTCTCCCCCTGAGGAAACCAGAAACCCAGAAACCATTATTTCCTGTAGGAAATGTGCAACATTTATTCTGAAATGTAGATCTCCTGCCTCCCACTCTAAATATTCTTGCAATTCGTGTTCATGCTCATGCTCCAAGAGAAAAGTAGCAAGATTTTATTAACACAAAGTGGAAAATTTACCCCTTTTTTCCTTTGTTTCTTCTTCTTCTCCTCTTCCTTCTTTTTCCATGTCTGTAACTGGTTAAGAGCAACCTAAGTGTACCTAAGCTCATGGCTCAATGTAAAACCTCATCCTAGAGATTTCCCTGGGATTCTATGTCTCTTGATATTATTTAGAAATGTGTTTGAAAGAGCAGGGAAAAGGTAAATTAATTATTATTGTTTTCTTCCATCTTTCTAGACCAGTGAGTCCTCATCTCCTCTTTTCCACCACGTCACGTGCACACATTTACACAGGCCCACACGTTCCTGGTCCAGGTTTTAAGGTTGTTTTTTCTATTTCTTAGAAGGATATCATTGATATTTCAATAAGGATTGCCTCAAATATGTGGATCACTTTGGCTAGTGTCAGCATTTGAAAAATATTAATTTTTCTAGTCTGTGAGCCTGAATCCATTTATTTGTATCTTTTTCAATTTCTTTCATCAATGTTTTGTGGTTTTGATTGGAGTGCTCCTTTACCTCATTGAATGAATTTATTTTTGAATATTTATATTTTTGTGGCTATTGTGAATAGGATTGTTCCCTTGATTTCTATTTTAGACAGTCTGCTATTAGCTTATAGAAATGTTACTGATTTTTTTGTATGTTGTCTTGAACTCTGTATCTTCACAGAATTCATTTATTAGCTCTATCAGTTTTTGATGGAATCTTTAGCAATATCTGTACTTAAGACCATGTTGTCAGCAAACATGGGCATTAGCTTCTTTGTTTCCAATTAGGATGACATTTATTTCTTTTTCTTGCCTAATAGCTCTGGCTACGATGTCCAGTTCTGTTGAACAGAAGTGATGAAAGTGGGCATTCTTGTCTTGTTTCAGATCCGTGTGAAGTTGGCTGTAGGTTTGTCATGTCTGACCTTTCTAGTGTTACGACTCTTTACTTCTATACTTAATATGTTGAGTTTTTTATCAGAATGGGATGTTGGTACCATATGATTCAGAAAACTTACTACTGGGTAAATATTCAAAGGATATGAAGTTAGGATGTGAAAGAGACATCTGCATTCCTGAGCTTTTCAGCACTGTTCCTAATGGCCAAGATACAGAATCAACCTACCTATCGGCTGGTGAATGAATGAAGTAAACATGCTACTACATGAAGGAGTACTGTTCAGTCATAAAAGAATGAAATCCTGTCATTTCAACAACATGAGTGACCCTGGAGGACGTTATGCTAAGTGAAATAAGATAGACCCAGAAAGACAAGTATTGCATGATCTCACTTGGATGGTGAGTCTTGAAAAGTTAATTTCATAGAAGTTAAAAGGAGAATAGTGAATCCTTGAGGCCTGTGAGAAGAGTGGGGTAGTGGAGGGACAGGGAGAGGTTGATTGACAGTACAATATCACAGTTAGCAGGAATAAACTGTGGTCTTCTATAATGGAGTAGGTAGCCAATAGTAATATATTATGTTTTATATATATAATGTATTTCAAAATATCTAGAAATTTTGAACATTTTGAATGTTCCTACAACAAACAAATGATACATGTGTAAGGCAGTGGTTATGCTAGCTACCCTGATTTGGTCACCATACGATGGATACATGCTTCAGAACATCACATTGAACTCCAAAAGTATATGCAATCTTTACGCGTCAATCGAAAGTATAATAAAACCTTAAAAAACGCACCTGGGTTTGTGGCATGGACGTCTCTGTGTGGGGCATGTAGGAGATGGGGGACATCTGGGGAAACGTCTTAAAAGAGCATCAGCTGGTAAAGGAATTTCAGGTAGGGGGAGATTGGTACTAAGGTGGAGATGGCTGCATATTTGCTCCCGTGAGGACCCCTCTACACATCGCTTTCCAGGGCTAGCAGCGGTCTCACCAAGCAAACCTGACAGCCCTCATTTAACAGGTGAGAGGACCGTAGCTGTGAGGCATGGACTGTGTGGCAAATGGATCTGTCCCTCCGAAGCAGCAGAGTTGGACTCAGGTCTGATCGTTGTAAATAACAGTGTCGTGTTTGAGGCTCCTATGGAAGTTCTGTGTCCCACTGACAGCTATGACTTCCGTCTCCAGGTCCCCAGGAGGACTCTGTGGCCTGACTTTTAGGAGCAGGCAACAAAACAAAGTTTTCCTGAGTCCTTCAAATACCCATGACTTATTCAGAACTGCTGAGGAGTCCACATATGTAAATCCTAAGTATCTGCTCCTCATTGTACTTTGCCAGAAACAGTAGGTAACAGAGTTTTTTAGTCTAAATAGCTTTTTTTTTTTTTTTTTTTGTCAGATCACAGGCTTTTAAGCCAAATTTGCACTTCTGGCAGCAATCTCCTTAGACTAGGTTGGGGATTGAAGCTAAATGCTTTGCTACCTTTTCTTATCTGACAAATCAGTTTTCTTACAAAAAGGAAAAGAAAAGTCTAACTGTAATTCTTCTGTAGTTTCTAGTCTTTTTTCAACTTTTGGGGAAGCAGTTAGTTTCTCTCCTCCTTCTAACCTTTTCTCTTACTCTGAATTAAACTTCAGCTTCAATCCTTTATGTATTTCATAGTGTCACTGGGTGGCCAGATGCTAACACTAAATCTGCAAGCTGAAATAAACCTTTTTTATTTATAAAGTATCCAGCTTCAGGTACTTTGATAGATGCAACATCAAATGGACTATTTGACTCAACTAGAGAAGAATCTGTATTGATAGGTATGAATTTCACAAATGTAACAGTTGAAATGATAAGCCTTTGAAACATTTACTTAAACTTCAGACCCCTATTTTCTCTAAGAAATAGGCATATTTCCTTCACTTGCTAAGTTGAGGAACAAATACTGCATATAAGCTGTCCAGTGCAAGAAGTATCAAGTAGATATTCAGAAACTGATAGTTTAGCATTTCAATTTTTATCACTGTAATTTAAAAATATTAACAGCACTAGTGGTATATAATGGTTTAATTTTGATGTTTAAAGGCATTACATAAATATATGCTGCTGATTTGAAATTGGTATATTTATTGGCATCTGTGCTGGCTCACTCTTCATTCACAGGCTGTAGGCAAGAGCAGTCAGGAAAGAGATTGAGAGATCATTTATTGAGCACCACTGTATAATGCATTATTATTATTATTATTATTATTATTATTATCATTAACTTCATCAAGTGTCTGTTGTGATCTCCATTTGACTGATAACTATTAGCTCCCTGAGTTCAAAGGCCACCTGTGAGCATCTAGGACAGAGCACAGCACTCGGTACACATCAGACTTTCAGTACATCCATGCAGAGTGAATGTTTGCATCTATTTTCCCCAGTAACTAACAGGCTGCAGAGCACATGGGCCACATCTCTGTAGCTCCATACCATAGCACAGACGCTGGCATGTCAACACATTGTTAAAAGCCAGAACTGAAAGCAGGAGGTTTAAAACATGGAGAGAATAAGAGAAAGAAAATGTGGACCTATTTCAGTTTCTAGAAAATTCACTGGTCCTGAGGACAGATTTCCACTGTTAACCTCATCATGTTTTTGAAAGACCAACACTGAACAGAGAGCCTGGGAGAGCCCAGGTTCTAGACCTAGCTCTGTCACTCACACACCACCTTTCATTTCTTGGGACCTCAGTCTATAGATGTCAAAATCAAAGTTGTCCAAGGATGTTTCCGATTTTCATATTCTCGGGTACTAAATATTGAAGCAGTGTGAGGTCGTGCTAGCTGGTGAGACTGAATGACTCAGGATTACAGGGTGGTCTTGGTTTGGTCCAGTGTGGCACCGGTCACATTTGAGCCCTTTGCTGTCCTTCCATCACAGTAGGCATGCCTCCACCTCCAAAAGTCAGCACTGGCTGCACCCTCTGCCTCCATGCTCTTTACCCAGAGATCTGCTTGTCTCATTCCTCATTGCTTTCAAAGTGAGCTCAACTCAACCTATTTAAAATTGGGAACTCCATCCACATCACTGCTCTCTGTACCATGATTTGTTTTTCTCCAGAACCTTCTCCTCTTCTACTAAAACCTCAGTTTACTTTATCTTTTCTTCCCAATGGTATCAAAGCTCCATCGTCATTAGGACTTTCTGCTGTATTTACCTCTGTGTTCCCAGTGGCTAGAATAATCCTTGGCACATGGTAGAGTCTCCCCACAAATGTCTTCAATAATGGACTGAATCTGCATGTGCTATTGCAGCCACTCTAAATCCAAAATCAAACAAGCCATGTTTCAGGGAAGAAGTGTTCTAACTGTTCTGTATGGAGTAGACACAAATAAAAATATATGGGGGCCACAAATGCTTGCTGAGCACCTACTATATGAAAAAGCTTTGCTGAAATCACTTATTTTGAATCTTACACTGAATGTAGCAGGAGGCTATTCCTACCTCCTTCTTTGGAGGAAGGACTCAAACATGTGGCTCAGGTACATGCATCGCCAGGTTTTCACCTGTATTTGATTCCAGTCATGCCTGTCTGACCCCAATGCACATGCTCTTTTACATGATACAGTGTTAGGGTTAAAAAAATCCAAAAAAGACTTGCGTTATGGAAGAGCTCTCTCCGGCTTATGTGGAGTTCTTTGAGAAGATGGGAAAGTGCCCTTTTTCTTTAATGGGCCAGCAACTAGATATGACTCCGCTGTCTGTGCAGTGGTGACCTTGAGCAGGTATGGAGCCTCCCTCTACCCCTCTTAGAGGAAGAAGGCTGAGTGAGATCACTTCTAATGTCACGGTCAAGTTCATCCTGGGCAAAGCATGCAGTCACCAAAGCAAGCATGGCTGAGGCTTGGGGATTTGGGGTTTCAAAGCTAAGAACAAAAAGAAGGAGACTGGGCTTGCAGAGAGCAAGAGGCATCTCTTTACTAGCATCCTGTAGTCAACACCTGTCCCCGTCACCCGGCCAGGATGCTGCAAGGATCACCTTCAATCGGTGTCCTGAAATAGCTCCGATATTGCATTTTTAATGATTTGAAGGAGAGTTTTAAAGGGACTGAGGAAGCAACACATGCTTTCTTCCATGGCCTGATTCTGGAACCAACTTCCTTTTTTCAGTTGGAAGTTTGCCAAGAGCACTGATCAAACGCAAGATCATACAAAGTTTTGTCAATCGATCCAAGCTGGGGATGTGCTTGCATCATAAAAATGATTCTGAAAGTGTGGGAAAACACACTTTGGAGTTGATATACAGAGTTTTCCTGGCTTTGCCCTGCACTAGCTTATAGCATTGGGACAGTTCAATGGGCTTTTGTGTGGCTTGGTTTATGTATCTATATAATAAAATTAAAGATATCTATCTTGCCTTATTTAAAGTTAAAAAACAAAATGTTAACATGTAAAACTCTTAGGAAAATGTGATTCAATGAATATTAAGACATACTGAGAAACAGAGTGAGTCTTCAGGGATTTTAATATGGCAGTAATGGTCCTTGGGGTCATGTTACCCACATGTACTTACCTATTCTTTTAAGATCTCTTGTCTTCAGACTCCTTGGGGTTCATGGCATTGGAAGCTGGGCTGGTCCAGACTCCCACTGGGGAGAGGCAGAGCCAGAGGTGGGGTTCTGAGGGGTCGATCTGAGTGTGCAGGCCCTGCAAGGGGGACTGGCTGAGCTGCACACCCAGTATCAGGTGCTTCATGATTAAGAATCTGAGATGCCAGTGGCGGAAGGGGATGGAAGACAAGTTAGAAGCCAAGGGATCAAGCAAGGGATCCACCCCATCACTTCCAACACTGGGGACTAAGTTAGCTGCTCGTCATGGTAGGAACAGGACATGGTAGGAACAGGAGGCTCCTGGCAACAGCAACCTTCTGGTAGGGACAGTAAGGTGTGATTCCGGGTTGGAGCAAGACTGAGGAGAGAATGGGCTGGAGAATGGGGTCCACTGCCCCGTGCAGTCATCTTCAAGGGACAGAATCTTTGGAAACAAAGTTTGGTGGTTTTAGGGAGGGCTTAAAAGAAAGAACTGTTGAAGGAGAAAACAAGACACACAGGTGTAAGAAAAGTGAAGAGTCATGTTGTTCTGCCACTAATGCTTCACAAAAGGAAGTTGCAAATTAAATGTGATTCACATCGAATAAAAGAGTGATCTTTTTCCCCATTTGTAAGCATTTTGACTTAGAAGGATTTTATTTGTGTTATATTTGGGGTAAACACAAGAAGATATGTCAGAGATACAATGGATGAAACAGGAGCAGGGGTCACTTTTCTTCTGATTAGATCTGATCTTCGTACTTGTGGGTTGATTGTTCTGAGTCATGTGGGCTGGGCCAGGTCCCTTCCCTTCATTGGTTTTCTTTGCTGATCTCTGAGGAACTCTGCATTTTCAAAAGTTTTTTTCAGAAATAAAACATGACTAGATCTCCAAGTCTCCCCATACCCACCTCAACAGAGGGCTCCATGTATAAGAATTTCATAAAATAATTGTCTCTGTAGTTTCCTTGGACTTTACAAATCACTGCCCTGAGTGGATCTGGAAACGCTTAGCCAACAGACGTGCTCTTGGAAATGCTGTATGCTGGGTGGTTGAGGTATAACTAATGTAAATGAGAAACTAAAGTTTTAATTTCATTTCATTTTAATTCACTTAGATTTAAAGGCCGGTGTCTATTGAATTGGACAGCCCAGTTCTACAGGGTAAGGATGGACTGAGTTGATTTTGCTTTCACTCTGTGGGCCAAGTAGACCGAGTATCCCAGAGTGGGAAGGTGCAGGATACCAGAGTTCTGGCAGGACATGCAAGGACCTCAGTAGGACTAGCAAGCGAAGGCTATGGATCAAGAGGTTGTGTGGACAGAAGAGTATGAATGACAGCCAGAGTATATGGGGGTAAAGGGATGAATTTCTAGGGAAGAAATAGATGTAGCTATCACACTTTCAAGGAAAAATGAGAAAGACTATTTTCTAATGATGATCATAAACATGTTTCTCATCCCACATTTTTTAAAGTATATTGTCACATTCTTCCTATACTAAAGGTGGAATTTGTTTCTTAATTTTAAATTGGGAAAGGCTTCCAACTGTGTTGGAATGACAGTTAGTGCCTTCTAAGGCCAGATCACAAAATGTCACACAGCTTCCACATGACTCCCTTGGGACACTGCGTCTAAAAACCCAGCTGCCATGCAGAGAGGGAGCTGGAATTTGCCTACATGCAGAGACAATATGGAGAACCCACATGTCAGGTCCCAGCCAACAACCATGCTGAGGTCCCAGCCAACAGGCAGCCTCAACTGGCAGACATGTAGATGGAGGCACCTCCAATGACTCCAGTCCATTGGCCATGGGGTCACACTCCCACCCCCAGTCAAATCTTTCCATCTAAATTCCAGACATTGCAGAGTAGAAATGAGTCCTCCCCACTTGGCCCTGCCTGGATTCCGGACCCACAGAATTCAAGAGCATCATGAGATGTTGGTTTTTTAGGCGACTGCATTTTGGGCTTATTATAAACATAGTCATAGTTACTAGAATTGTAATGCATTTAGAATAACCAAAAGAAGGTAATTTTAAGGCATATCTTCTCTTTCCACAGAAGGTAGTCTAACTTATTCTGAAAATCTTCCAGTGACTCCAAGAAAGGTAGAAGAAAGAATGGGAACAAGCAGGGAGGAAAGCAAAATTGGAAAAGGAGGAAATTGCTGGTCACTGCCGGGAAATGAGATGCTTCCTCCTCTCAGGGTCACGGGAAAAGGGCAAGCAAGGGGCACAGAGGAGGAGCAAGGAAACCCCTCAGAAGTTGGCACAGCCGAGTGGCTGAGAACTCCTGCGGGGCACCCCAAGGAGCTTCCTTAGGATCTTGCCTGGCAGTGACTGAGTCACCTAAAAGCTCTGGGTCTCAGTTTTCTCAGCTTTAAATTTGGCATCATAAAATAAAAATCTCACGACATATCATGGTGATACATGTATGTGGAAGTGCCTTGTACATTATAAAGGGCTATACCCAGGCACCACCGGCATGCACAAAATCTCAGAACCTGGCACTTGTGGATGCTGAGGGTTGAATCTATTCTTGATATGCAGACAGGCCTTTCTTCACTTGTGTGTTCTTAAAATGAATCAATGTCTCCCATAGCTTAGAAAGTAAAAGACCCAAGATAAGGGATTTATCTTCTTTTCCAACCCTATTTCATAAAAATTTCATTAATAATCATCTCTGAAGAAGTCTTTAAAAATTCACAGAACCTTCAAGAAACCGGACAGTGAAACTAGCTCACCTGACCCAATTATTCCTCCAAATGGTAAAGCAGAAGCAAAATACAATTTGTATTAATGTAGTGGGTTTGTTCTTCCTGCAGTGTGATTCACTGAGTTCCCGATCCAGTTAACTTTGGAGACTAGAAAGGTGAGATTTGTGTTTATTATTTTGTGTTGTTTTGTAAGACAAAACAAATGCATACATGTAATATGTATTTCTGAACTGGGATTGGGACGCCCCTCTTATTTCTGCTTATTTTAAATGGCTGCCTCTGAAAATGGTTTGGTTTTGTACCCTGTAGGCAAAGGCAGAGAAGGGGTGGCCTGTTTTCCTTCCTTGCTTCCTCCCACCCAGGCTCCAAATTAAAGTGTGAGCCAGGCCCTCCCGCACATGTGGGTGGCAACTCTGTTCTTGGTTCAGTGGGAAAAAAGCAGCACAGGCAAATAAGAGGCATTTTAGCAAATTGTGGAACTTGAAATCTTGCATTTGTAATAATCCATGGAAAATGTAACAAAGTCAATTATTGTTCAAGTACAATGGAGTCGATTGCATTCATCTGTTGTTTTGTGGGGGTGGGCTCAGGGCAGGCAGCCACTGCAAACTCTGAACCCCTTGTGAAAAGCTTAACTGCTGACAGTAAACCCCAGCGATATGCAGCCATTTTTTAAGAAATCAGTCTCCACTTGCTGTATGATGTTGGCTCTCCAGGATATCTGTAGAAATCAGAGCATGTAAGAATGCATGTCATTGAGAATAAGGAAAAAAACATCTGATAATAACTATTTGCAAAAATGTTTTTAAAAGTATGTTTTTAAATGTATGTTTTAAAAGTGTGTGTGCATATATATGTGTATATACACATATATATATACACTTACAAATTTTTGAGTGTGTGTGTGTTCAGATATCAAGGAGAGAAAAAAAAATTGACTCCATGTGGGTATATTTTCTTTGAATGTGACTGAACTTTTATTTTGTTATAAAAGGTATTGTCTCATGTGATACCCTTCACCTACCACCATTACACCGATCTTGTAATTATGTTATTTACTACTCCAGCACATGCATTTTGGAGTATAATTTGTAACAATGACAAAAAAACAGAATGGAAATCCTTGGGCTGTGGTGTCTCCATAGACTGAGTATGTTTATGAATCTTGGTTGTGGACTGGGTCATCCAGCAAGGCAGGAAGTTCCAAAGGCCCAGGACAGGTAGCAATATTCCTGTTTGTGTTGTGACTTCCTTTTACCTGCCATCTTAGCATGAGAAGATGAGATTTTATCATTGACCTAGAATTTTATGGACGTATTCCCCAGGTAGTGAGCACACAGTTACTAGTGGTTGGTCTGCACATGCATTCAAGGAGATGCACCCACTCACTCTGTAGGCATGTGAGCATGTCACTGTCTATAAGAAGCATATTTACTGACTATGTTTAGACTCCCAAATCTACTTCACTCATTCTTAAATCTCTCAAGTGAAACATATTCCCTTGTACCAATAACTTTTGAAAACTGAGCTTCCGAAAAACTAGTAACTCACCTTAGTTAACACTGGTCATTAATTTATAAAGCTAGAAATCTTAAGTCTCTGATGTCTATACATGAAAAACCTAATTGACAGGCTTATCTCCACACCTAGCCCTTTGGGAAATTATGCATATGTACAGTTGCTAAGGACAGTAAGGACTCTCCCCAAATGTTCCATCTGCAAATCCCTGGGACCTGTGAATCTGTTACATTCCATAGCTAAAGGGACTAAGGTTAAGGACTTTAAGACAGGAAGACAATGTGAGCAGACTCCTGGTAATCATATGAGACCTTAAAAACACAGTGCATTCTCACACTGGGGTCAGAGAGACGCAGTGGACGGTTTCGGAGAAGCTGATGGTTAGGAGGACTTTACCCACCGCATTGGAGGAGGACCCATGGAAAGTATGAGAAAGAAGGTGGCAACCTCTGCAGACAAGATAGGCCACAGCTGCCCACTGCCAGAAATGACTGCTCCAGAGCCAGAGCTGTGCAGGTTCAGTGCAGCCAGCCACCTGAGCCGGAGCTCTCAGGATGCAGCTCGGTGCTGCAGACACCTTGACTTTGGTGTCATGAGATCCTAAGCAGGGTACCTGGCTAAACCCTGCTGCACCCAGACTTCTGACCTATAGACTGGGGAGAGTTCATGGTCGTTGTTTTAAGCTGCTAAAAGAAAACAAACACAGGGAGTCTGAGACTGGAGGTGAGGAGCAGAGATATCTATCTATCTACTACCTTCCTACATTCAAATGCAGCCAACGAAACATCTACGGATTTTCCTCTGATTTCCTCCTAGCGCTACAGTTCTTAAGATTCCATTTTAACTTTATGTAATTTTAGCTCAAAAAGCCCAAAGGCTGCAATTATTGAGGAGGGATAATAAGGTATCTAATGTATGCTACCCAAAGAAAATTGGACATGTTAATTTTCATGGAGAGTCTCCAGTGAATTTCCCAAGAAATTTCATTTTCTAGCACCTTTCAGCTCAAAGCAATTTGCAGCTTGGGGATTTGCAGCTGATACAATCACTTATGTGAGGGCTACACAATCATTTTTCAATGAAAAGCTCATCACAACCACACCTGCAGTGAGGTACAAGGAACCAGAGACATACTGTCTTTCTGGAAAAGTTTTACTCCATTCCTGGATTGAAGTGACGACCTTGGCCTCACTGGCTGATAGTTCTGGCCACTTCAGAGCTGCCTCCCCCTGCCTTTGATCCTTCTCCTGTGCAGTCTTCTCCTGAAAGGATTTGTGCATGTTCTTTGTCTCTTCTATGCCGTATACTTCGTGGTAGAAGAAAGTGCATCTACCATTTATTAATATTTCCACAAGAGCCTAGAATCTGGCTTTTCAATAAATGCATAATGATTTGTATTTTTAAAAATTAACAGCTTTGAAAACTCAGCCACCCTGTTCTACACTATGCCTGAGACTCTGCTTGTCTCCAGGAACGCACTGAGGCATCCAGTGATTTCTGCTCTTGAGGCTCTCCCAGGTTCATGGGGCATGGATTCCCAAAACAAGTTTATAGCACACTGTGATAAGGTTTATAAGTGGCAAATGTGCAGACCTGCTTCTAACCAGTAAGTTAGAAGCCCAGATGGGAAATAACTGGTACCTCTTGTGGGAGAAGGGACCGTCATCTAAATTTCTGAAACAGAAATAAAGTTCACATATAACTTCATATATCAAGGGACGAGAAGGTGGTCCAGGAAAGAGCAACGAATCTGACCTCCAAGTAGGGTAGACCTAGGGAAGTGGGCAAAGAATAGCAGAGCCACATAGAGCAGGTTAAGAAAGGCCCCTGTGGCATGGGACTTCATGCTGAGGAGTGCACTGGAGTGAGAGAGCTGCATTTATGTGGCAGCACGCAGAGGCCGGAGCTGGCTTGCTGTGCAGAGGGTTTGCAGGAGGCCAGGGCAGCCATGAGAACCAGCAGGCAGCTCCTGCCAGGTTCCAAGGGGAGAGAGAGCAGCTACATGCTGGGCGGGGCTGTAAGGTGATAGCAGTGACCAGCACGTGGTATGAGGAATCCAGAACCACAGGTCAGAATCGCAGTGGACAAATGTGTCAAAGCGTGTCGCTTGGTGACACACGGCAAAGATGTCAGGCAAAACAGCGATGTCTTTGTTGAACTCAGCTTAGCTTCATTTGGTGATTGAAAAAGGCCAGTTCAGTCTTTCTGTTATGAAAGCAAACAAATTAAAAAAAATTAGAGTACCTCTACTTCTCCTAAGCTTGAACAGATGTGTTTATATCAATAGCACTTTGACTCCCACCTGGGGAGATGGGAGACAACCTCCTGTGAACCCCACTGAGAAAGGCATGAAATCACTCATGACAACCACGTGTTCCCAGAGAGTATTAAGATTTTTAATTCATCCATTTTTTAAAATAATGATTTTACATTCCCTGGTTGATAGACCTGTGTGTCCTCTTAGGAAGCATTTATGGTTGGTTCTCTGGATTTTAAGGCTTCCAGACAGAATTGTTTGAAAATCACAAAAATTGAGAAATGTGGTAAGGGTCTCCATCATTGCCCAGTCAGAAAACACCATCTTAGTTATTTCGAAAAAGAGGGAATTTAACATAGAGTCACATCCCAAGCCCTTTATAATTTTTTTTTTTTTTTTAAATTTAGAGACAGGGTTTTGCTAAATTGCTTAGGGCCTTGCTAAGTTGCTGAGGCTGGCTTTGAGCATGTGATCCTCCTGCCTCAGCCTCCAAAGCCACTGGAATTACAGGCGTGGGTCACCGCACCTGGCTACAAATAAATCTTAAAATACCAGAATAGGAAACAAAATACCTGTTTAAATCTGGGCAAAAGATCTGAATAACTTCTTCACCAAAGAGGATACAGAGTCTTAGGTAGCACAGGAAAAGACACTCCCCATCAGGAAGCTGCAAATCAGAACCACAATGAGATGCCACTAAACGCCCATGGAGTGCAAAACCCTGACCATTGTCAAACCAAAATAAGAATACAGGGCAATGGGCACCTCGAACCTTGGCTAGTGGGATTGCAGAATGGTGCTGCCACTTTTGGAGAGAGTGTGGCATTTCTCATAAAACCAGGTATACTCCTACAATTTGATCGAGTCATTGCACTCCTCGGTATTTACCCAAAGAAGTTGAAAACTTAAGTCATCTAGACACCTGTACAGATGTTTACAGCAGCTTTACCTGTAACTGTAGAAAACTAGAACCCACTCTGATGTTCTTCAGGAGGTGAAAGAATAAACAAACGGTGGTACATGCAGTCCGTGGAATACTATACAACACTCCGAAGAAACAAGCTTCCAGCCCCGAGAAGACATGGAGGTAATGCAAATGCATATTAATAAGTGGAAGAAGCCAACAGAAGGGGCGTAACTGTGTGATTCCCATGAATAACATTCTGGAGTGGCAAGAGCCTTGGAGACAGAAAAACAGAATCAATAGCTGCCAGAAGTTCACCAGGAGGGATGAATTGAGGGAGCAAAGGGGACATGTGAGGGAGGGGGACTACTCTGCATGACACTGTGTGGCGGACGTATGTCACTACACGTGTGAAAACCGGCTCAGTGTCCCACACCAAGAGCGACTCTCAGGCAAGCCAGGAACTCGGGTGACAGAGCCGGAACAGAAGGCCATTCCCACGTGGCCCGGGAATCTCGAGGAATGCTGTATTTTTTGCTACTGCTCTAAAAATAAAGTCCACTGCTAGAAAAAGTTGGGGGTAGAGGAGGTGACGACTCCAAATTGGAAAGTCTAGGAAGTTGTCAACATCCCTGAGGTCTTAAGAAAACGGGGCAGGTGTGGTTACACTAATGTAACGAATATAGACAGAGCCCACCACCACTCAGCTCCTGCTTCAGGGACACTGGAGCCACCACTTGCAGGACAGTGCAGAGGCCTCTTTGCACAGAAGCCCAGCAGCACTGAGCTGTCATGGGGACGGCACTGTGGGGCCAGGCAGCAAGGACTCCCTCGTTGACAGGCTTCCAACCGAGCTGGATGGTTCCACAGACAGAGGGGCCACTGGCCCATTAGGAGAGATCCCCACCAGCGTGACCCCCGGACTTTGTCCACCTGCAGCGTCCCCTTGGCAGAAGCTCAGGGGAAGCTAGCTGAACGCAGTCTGGGGTCTGGTTTGCAGACTTGCAGCCCTTGTCAGAGGAGAACATGACCAGGTGGAAGAAAACAGACTGGCAAGCCAGGAAGCAGCGCAGGAACGTGAGGGAAGACTGCCAAGGTTCCTGCCTTTTCTTTCTGCTAGTCTCACCCCTTCCCAACTGGAAGGACAGACAACCAATCCAAAGAAGAAAAGACAAGAAGGTGGAAGTCGCCATCACAGCCCAGGGGTCACGATGCCCTTTGGCTATTTTGCATTCATTATTTCGAGTTTTTATAACAACTTGGCAAGGTGGCCCCCTCCCCTCTATCTACGCAGAGTAAGAAACTGCCTGAGAGACCCAGTCACACCTCCAAGGTCAACCGCTCTGCTACGGCCGACACCAGGGCTGTGCTCCGATCCATCCCACCTGTGAGCTCTGCCTCATCCGATGTTGGATCTTCTTTTTATTTCCGAAACTCACACAAAGAATAGCTCATTTGAAAAACACAGACACACACTAGCAAAGTCAAAGTCACAGAAGGGCAAGTTGGAGTCCAGTTATTTGCTTGGCCTCTCCTCTTCTCCTGGTAACAGTCACTAACCTCACGATTTTCCCTCCCATCCATTATCTAGGGAATAGGTGTTTAAAACCCTGCTCCAAAGAGATGAAGATAAATCGGCCGGTGCTCTGACTGCTAGCAGCAGTTACCTTTGCTCTCTTCTCCACCCATAAACCCAGGCTCGGTGGACTACACACAGCCCCTGGACCCACAGAATGACAAGACTTCTGCTGTGCTGAAGTCATGTCCCTCTCTGCCAGGAGGCCTGGGAAGTCTCTATTAGCCAGACACCTGTGCCCCCATGGACACTCAGGGGCAGGTTGGTCTGTTAGAGGACCCACCGTCCCGGGGAAGAGGGCTCAGATCTGAGTCCAACCCTTGGTGAGGGTGTGTGACGAGATCTGGCTGTAAATAGCAAAGGTCAGGGTGGAATCCTGACGTTGCTGGCATTTTTGGTCTTATGTGTTGTGTGGTCTGAGGGGAAGAAGGAATGAGCACGTAGGACGCGGGAATGGTGCTTTAGAGTGGGCTCTGCTCAGAAGGAGGCCAAGAACGAGAGAAATGTATCTAATGCCTTAGCTCAGGCCCTGGTTAAAAGTCTGGAATGCTTGTGTTCAGCGTGGGTGGAGAAGTGTGGGTCTTTTCCTTGGACTCCACCATTATTATTGGGGGAAGCCGGGTCTCCTCACGACTTCAGAATCTCCCCCCTTCAACCTCAGTGTCCCTACCTGAAGATGGCGATGTGTTGGTTGAACTCAAATTATGCAGCATTATTAATCCTTTCTCTTTACAAACTACTGTTGGGTAATAAAGATGGATAAGTCATCTCCTTTTTACTCACAGAGTTTACAATCTAAGTTGTTTAATAAAAGGGGTAAGGCACGAAAAAATATGACCCAAAGAAAAGTAATGAAACTCCCACCAAGGGAAGAGGGGAAAAGAAGCCATTGTTGACTGAGAACCTCTTCATTCAAGGACCTTCTTGTAGGTCGTCCCATCTAAACCCCACCATCTCCAATGAGGTAAATACCATCCTCACCATTTCGCACATGAAAGTGGAGTTCAGAGAAGCCAAAGAGTGTTTCCAGAGTCACGTGGTGAGGACCCCTGGACTTCCTGTGGAGCTCTGCCACAGGTAGAGACCCACTCTTCCAAGATTGGTCCAAAATTCAGTTAAATGACAGACATCTCACCCAATGGAGGGCAGGGTTGAAAGTAGGGCAATGAAAATTTGTGAACTGAGCCCACTTGAAGCAGGACTTGAGACATATGGAGGCTGTGGAGGGACAAGGGGACATTCCAAGAAGCAGCAAGAGCATCGCGAACCCAGAACAGACCTGAAAAGGCTCAGTGGGAGGTGACTTTAAAAGACCACAGGCGCCCTTTGGAGGGACAAGCGATAGAAGACCAGAGTCCTCGAGTAAGCACCCAGGACTGGCCCCAGGCAGGGAAGAAGGCGGAGGTGGGAACCAGTAGGGTTGGGCTGACGTGGAGAAATTCTAAGAGCCCAGGGGTTAGTGGTGAAGCGCATCCACCGGTGTGTGTTCCTGTGTTTTCTGTGCAGGTGCCATTTATATTTTTCTTCTCTTTTTGTTATACTGAAGCCATAATTTTGAGAATTAAAGTTTCAAAATATGAACAAACGATCAACTGTTTTTTTTTTCTGTAGTACTCAGTCTAGAGGTCTGTTTTCCAGGGTCTCACTCTCCTGACTGTTGAGTATAATAAATAAGAGAAGTCATGGATAGGTCCCCTGTCCTCATTCTGTCTGTGATGAGTGTCAGGCCAAGACTGGCCCCAAGCATTGTAGGCTGTTGAGAGCAGAGCCTAGTTGGGAAGCAAGCCTCCTAACACCAACGCCAATCAGTATACGTTGATGTTCTCAACTGGTGTTTCATGATAAAAGCCCATTCCCACCCTGCAATAGGCTCAGCATCTCCTTGTTTAAGGTGCTCTGCTTTTTGTTACCACTGAGGAGCGTCCCAGAGCAGATAGAGACAATAAAAGAAAGCAGTAACTTTCTACATGGCAGATGAGCCTCTGCAGAGCTAGCCTTTGATCCAGCTCCTGTGATCCAGCAACAGGCAGGGACTGTGTGCCCTAGCTGGCTGCTGGTGACTGGGACTACTCTGTCTCCGGGTGAGAGCTAGGCTTCTGCCAGCTGCCAGTTGGCAGTCCCCACAGCTGCCTATCACAGAAACATCAGGAATAACACGCAGAGAAATTCCTCATGCATCTCCCATGCGTGAGTCCATGTCCAGACAACCCAGGATCATTACTGCAAATTGCTCATTACAGTTCTTCGCTGCATAACCAAACGCAGGCTTTGGGGCATTTCCTATAGATGAAGACCTCGTGAAACATTTTTGGGGGGGTAGCCGAGAGAGAGGGACCACAGTGCCCTATAGCAGCTGATATAGCAGGGGGTGGAGAGACACAGGACTGACTGCAGTTCATGTGAAAGGCAACTTAAAGATGAAACTGACGAGCCTGAGATTAATTACAAGTGCCAGATAACCATCCACACAGACGGAGTGCTTGCCTTTGAAATGACTTTGCAGGGAAGCCACCGCTAAACTGCACTTCCTTGGCTGTATAACAAGCACTGTCGGAGCCCCGCTGGGTCAGCCATGGATGCCCACGTCCGTCATGGGATGGCCCTCCTCTGGTCTGGCCACACGCTCTCTACCTTTAGCTCCGCCTTCCAATCCAGGCTATTATAAAAATTCAAATCCATTTCCAGGGGCCAGGGTCACTCTTATTGTCTTTATTAGAGAGGAAGGAGATGGCTTCAGGTTTCTTGTTATTTTTCTCAAACAAGAATCCCAGCATTCACCAAGTCCTCCCTTCCTGCCATCCGTCAGCCTTCTGGCCACACATCAGGTATCCTGAGGTACTTTTCACACAGGTCCACCCACCTGGTGCTCTACCAGGAGCCACTGAGGCCCTGAAGATGCAAGAGGAGCCCAAGCCAGATGAACCACCTGCCCTGGCTGCTTTAGAGGAAGGAGTGCAAACGAGTGCACAGATAATTACTCCAAGCTCGGAGCATGCTCAGTGACACTTAGGCAGCCTGGGTGGAGATCCAAGTAGGTGGGAGAAGACAGAAGACGCTCCAGGGAGGTGACAACCTGAGAAGGCTGAGCAGGACCTGGGAGAAGCACGGCAGCAGGGATCAGTGCTGGGCAGGAAGGGCTTGGAATACCCAGCACAGGGGAGACGTGGGGTCCTGCGTGAGCCGCAGGAAGGGCGAGGCTGTTCTGCAGGGGCTGCCCCCCCCCCCCCCCCCCCCCCCCCCCCCCGGCACACCGGGCACGGCCTTCTGGGAATGTGTTTGGGTTTTATCTTAACGGTAAAGGTTTTCTTCCCAGGATGAAGTAGTCACATGCTTTGGGACAGGTTTGCCTGGCGGTGGCGTGGGTGGAGACTGTGCTGCGGGAGGTCCCCGGATCAAGGAAGTGCTGGGATGTGTCACAGCATCTACGGAAGACAGGAGGGTCAGACTCACCAGGTGCGCAGGGCAGCTGAGGGCCCCTGGGTGATCCGAGGTGGATTCTGGAGTTAGAAACGCCAGGACTCGGTGATGCAGGAGAGCCGGGAACGACAGGGAGGATGTTGAAGATGGCAGTGTGTCCCTGGCTTCCCTGCCCACCGAGGGGTAACGTCGCTACACGAGTCTTTGCAGATAAAGTGGAGTTTGTTAGCTGGGCCTTCTACAACCAGAGCTATCCAGACTATCATGGGGCCGACGTTTGTAACGACTCCGGCGTCCCTAACACCCCCGGTGTCCCAAGCTCTTGCCACACTTATTCCTTTTTGCCAAAACTAAACCTGGTGCCGCACATCTTCCAAGCAGCCTTAGACGGGGCGCTCTTCCCCGTGCTTAGCTAGACCACCGCAGTGCTCTGCCTTCAAGACCAGCAAATGCCAGCTCCTCTGAGTCTCCCAGGACCGCCCTAGGCAAGGGCAGTCGCTCTTCCGTCTGTCCTGCTTCAGCTCTTGTCTCTTTTCCCTGCATGTGTGATACTGCAGAGTCCCCAGCAGGGAGAGTGGGCTCAGAGAGGCCGGGGTTCCACCCTGGCTTGCCTCCCTATGGCCTTATCACTTGGGGCAAGTTACTCGGCACCTTTCCCCCCAGTTGCCTCACTGGTATAATCAGCATATTAATATGCGTGTCCCTTGGATGAGATGCTGTAGGTCAATTGTTTAGCGTGGCACACTTGAAACACTGTGAACATTAATGAATATTAATCAGCATCATCTTTATTACCTGTGCCATATGGTCATTGATATTTTAAGTCATGTAAATAGTGTTTGCTCATCTTTTCTCGTACTCTCTAGACTGAGCATTGCTCATGGGAGTCAGGATACTCACTGTGAGGTCCCTGGCACCTAAGACAGTATCTAGAATAGTAGATACTAAGAATACATTTTTGAATGAATGGAAAAATAATGAACTCTGTGAGAGAGGGCTTCTTATAAAGTAGGTACTATGTTGAAGAAGGAAATCAGGGAGCCAGCAATTTCCCTTTAACCCAAATATTTTTGTTTATTATATAATGTAAAATTTATTACCAGGAAAGTAGACACATCTCCTGTTCTTAAAAGCCACTGCCGGTGGGAACAAACAGGAAATCCCATTGCATGTGGGCTTCTGAAGTGGAATTCCTCCTCTCCTCTTGTACTCTGAAGAGCTGTTGAGTTTTATGGGAGGCTGTAGAACTTGGCTTAAAAACTAGGGTTTGATGTCTGCAACACCTTCCTCCAGAAGTGAAAAGAAAGCCAGAAAGGGAGACCATCATGGCATGACGATGACGCTGAATGGCAGGTCACAGGCCATGCTGTTATATATCTTTCAACAAAAGGTCATTTGTGAAACTGTACTACAATAACAGTCTCTGTTTAGTGAGATGTCATAGCAGACTGAACTATACATAGACATTTATGAATGTCCAGGCATACGAGAAGGAAGTATTTTTCATTATTTATCACCCCTTGTTTCTAAATAGGATGGATCCAATGATGTGAAGTTTTGTTCTGCCAGGTAACATGGCGGCTATGTAGGCCAGTTTCAAGATAAAGATGGAGCAAAGCAGAATTCCCTGATCTCACACAGGAGAGGATGAGAATATCCACAGGAAGACTAAAGATAGACCAGGAAGCAGCAGAGCAGCGGGGAGGTAGAGGAAGAGGCGAATCACCACCCGGCCCCCACCACCTGGGATTCCCAGCACCACAGAGATGTCGAAGGAGAAGTTCAATTTGCTCTTGACTGGGCTAACGTAAACCCCACATTGGCTCCATGCAATCTCAGTAAATTACCCATTGCTCATGAGCGCTTTTGTGTGAATGGATTATTTTAGGGGGAAGCAACCAACTGAAGGAAACTGGAAAGAGTTATTTTTTCTTCTTTGAGAAAGTAGTAAGACACATTTTTAAATGAGTGGAAATGAGATTACAGGGTATAGTGCTTCCCAAGCAAAGAGAGGTCTTCATGTGCTTATTTATAAGGATAAAGGAATAAGAAAGAGCTAAGAGAAGCTAAAAGAAGAGGAAAATTCTACATGCACATATGTTTTGGTCCTTATCGAATGTGTTCTCCCGGCCTGTTTCTTTTCAGGCCACCTCTGCTGGTAGGGAACAAAGGGGAACAAATCAGTGAGAAACGATGACAGCGTATCAACCATCACCCTGGCCTGGAACCCAGTGTGCCGTCGTTTGGTGTCAGTTAAATTAAGATACTTGGAGAATACCGAGAGTGGCAGGGTACAGGCTAGTGGCCAGCTGTTTCTGCCTCTGGCACCCATTTTCATTGTAAATGTCCATACCCTTGCTTTATCAATTGTCAAATGTTTTAAATATTTTCCTGCCTCGGTGTCTATATTTTAAAGTTTATTTGATGTCGAGATGCAGTTTCTCAAGTTGGCTGACATTTGGTCTTTTCTCTCTTTCCTTATATCCACATCTCCTTTAGGCCCTAAGGGTTTTGACATGGAAGTGACAGCTAACAGTCCTCCAATTAGGCTTGTTCAGTTTCAGCATTATTGGTGCCTACCTCTCATACACCTTTTCAAAACTGAACTCTCTCTCTCTCTCTCTCTCTCTCTCTCACACACACACACACACACACACACTCACACACACTCACACACACAAACACACACACACACCAGATAATAAAGGATACAAGTAGCAACAGCTCTCACCATTTGATCCCGACTTCTTTGAAGTAATTAAGACATTTTATTTACAGGTGACAGATACTTAATTCAAGCTACCAAACCAAAGCAAAACCCTAAATTACTCATGAGTCTCCCCTGAAGTAATCCCGTTTCCTTAGAGGCTGGTTGGAAACATACCAAGGAGCTTTGTTTATCACAACTGGGAATATTGAGGGAGTCTGGGGCCAAGGAGTGTATGGCCATGGGCAGAACATTACACCCCATGGGGAAGGCTCTTACCCAAGATGCGTCGCTCTTCTTTGAGACACCCTGACCAGGTGAAAGAAGTGTTTCTTCAAGAATCTGTGTCTCTTGCCTCTGCTTTGCTCGAGATGGCTCTATTCTCAGGATGACTGTGGGGTTGGTAAAGCAGTCACTTGGAGGCTTAGGCTGACCGCTTGGCAGTGTCAGCAGAATGGTCTCCTTTCCCAGCTGCTTTAGCAGAGGTACCGATTCCAGTGACTAGGACTGACCCGAGCTGAGGGTGGAGGGACACAGGGCTCTCGCTGGCCTGACTGGGCTTAGGATGTACGTCTTCCTGCAGAGCCGGGGGTCAGGAGCAGCCTTCCTGACCCACGGGCACTGAGAGAGATGGCAGAAGCTCCCCAGGAAGAGCTGGAGTGATTGACAGAGAGAGGGCGATGGCGGGAAGGCGAGGGACACAGGTCCAGTTCTGTGTGGTCTGATGTCCTGGCCATCTCTTCAGTTACGCTACATTCCAGGGATCTCTAGTGCACCGGGCTTTAGCACTCAGTGTTCCCGTGTCCCGGGTGCCGTTCCTCATCACTTTTATTTGGCAAACTTCTATTTACGCTTCAAGACCCAAGTCTCACCTCTTCTGAGGAGTTTCTCTTTTAGCTGCCCCTACAAAACCCAAACCTTCCTCCTCTGTGCGCGATTAGCACTGAGAACACAAAAAGAAGGAATTGAGTTGATCAGAAAGGAGAAGAAACTGAACAATCCACGTCCTTCGGAAAATGCAGAGCAGATGCTGCTAGATTGAATAAGATGGAAAAATATCAGACCAACAAACGCCTGTTGAAGGTGTACGCAGAGTCGAGCGGAGGGTACAGAGGGCCCCGGCCGGGACTGAGCTGTCTCTTTTTGGCTATTGTGTGTGGATGTTCAGAATCACAGGCTTTAAGATTTTGGTTTCTTAAAGCTTATCTAGTTCAACCACTTCCTTATTCAGATCAGGAAACTGAGGCTGAAGTGGGTTTCTTTCTAGCTCAAACAGTAAATGATCTGACCACTAAAAGGAAGAAAAGGTTGGCCCAATGCTTGGCTGAAAAACCACAGCTATGCAGCTTAAGTTTCCTGCTTCAGATGCCATGCCAGGATGAAGCCTGGGCTACGTGGCCAGTGACCACTCGGGAGAGGAGCAGAACCAGAACCAACCTCTCTGTCTTTGGGAGAAATGGAAAATAAAGGGGAGTGAGCGGCAGGACCCCGGCGCTGGAACTGTGATTCATACATTTGGTGTTTCTGCCTTGCCGATGTGTCTGTAGAAGTAAACTCTTCATGACTCACTGCACGGTGAAGAGATGTAATAAATTTTGCTGGGAATTCAAAGCGTGCAAACAAGAGCATATATCAGATGTGTGGGAATTAAGGGGCATAAGATGGTCTAAAGCAAAGGGACAAAGGTGACTCTTCATGGCAAATGTCTCTTCTATTTTTATGACGATATCTGCATAGACAGTCTCTTTTGAAAGAGTTGAAATTGGCCAGAAATAGAACTTCATGAACTCTGCCATATCAAAATGGAAAGTGGAGATTTGTTTGGATCCCTGCCAGGTACACGCAGGAATAAACACGTAGAGCTATTTCCATAAAATATTTTTATGAACAAAAACCCCACAGGCCCCATCCTTCCCCGTTTCAGCCACATGTGGCCCTTTATCCCGTCTCTGCATTTAGAGTCCCTCCAGTCTCTGCCTCTCGTCACCTGCTTCCTGGCACTTCAGAATTTCCTTTTGAGCACTTGTGTGTCTGGTTCAGAAATGACCTTATGAGATAGAGTCCTGCATCCACAGCCTAGGGTCCGGGGTCCTGCTAGCTGACCCGGACTATCCGTGCAAGTTTTAAGCATACTCGATGAAGCAGCAGGGATCTGGGGCAGCGTTCCAGCAAGTACCATGCAAACAGGTAAGTGCCACGAACAACATAAAGTCAGGGGATGTGACCAGAAGCTCCTGGGGGGAGTGACAACCTTGGGACATCTGGGGAAGGTCTCTGTCTCAGGAGGCGACACCGAGGCCCAAGTAACAGAAAGGAGGTAACCTCTGGGGACATCCGGAGATGATCCCTCCAAACTGAAAGAGAAAATCCCTGAGCAGTGAAAGAATTTAATATTCACAGAATAAACACAAAATGGTGAGACGAGACGTGGCTGCGAGCAACAGAAGGAGGTGGGCAGAAGCCCCACCCAGGCAAGTGCTAACACCCAGCAGACAGAGAGAGAGAAGCGGGGTTCACTGGAGGACGATGGACGTCCCAGGTCCAGTTTTCCACTTGAAGGGACACAGGACACATTTGACCAGAGCTTGCTCTGTCCTCTCTGGGGGCCACAGGCTGTGGGGCAGGCAGCTTTGACATAGATCCTGCGGGTCCCCACCTTCTAAATCCCCACCGTGGCCGTTGGTTACCGTTTCTGATTTCCTGATTTGGGGGTCCATTTTCTGCCTTGTTTTCTGTCTAATGACTTTACTGCTGGGTAGTCAACCAGGCCTGGATTTTCTGTGTTGAGTTCAGGAGTCAAATTAATTCAACAACATGCAAATCATGGTAGTGATTTAGACTTAGACTTGTTTTGACACGTTTTCCTCAGACACGTCTAGAGACCCTCTCCACAGAGAGTTTAGGCCTAAAAATATGTTGCAACTCTTTGGGGGTCTTTACCAAATATCCTTGACGTTTAAAAGATCCCTCCTCTCTGCTGTTTCGACCTCAGAGGTCTCTCAGGTGTGTTCACTGTGCCAATGGTTTTCCTCAAAGAAGTTGACTGGAAAGGGACCCTTGAGCATCCTCCTAACCTGGCTTTGAGATCCCATCAGACAATTTTAACATGACTTTTTCCCACACCTCATTAGTAAAACCTCCATGAACATCTGGATTGTTGCTACTATCAGCTAAATTTTTATTTAGCATTTACTATGTCCTTTTTTACATTTACTTTGTCCTTTTTGGTTCAAAGTGCTTTCCGAATACGCACTCATTCACTGTTCACAGTGACTTCATGAATGTGTGAGCTTCCTGTGGCAACAATGGATTAGCATGAACCCATGGGGCTCGGACACGTCATCTATTCTCTCAATGTTCTGGGGGACAGAAGCCTAGACTGAAGGCATCAGGCGGGCTGCTGTCCCTCTGGAGGCTCTGGGGACAATGTGTTCCTTGCCTCTGCCAGCTTCTGGGGGCTGCCAGCATTCCTTGGCTTGTGTCCTTGTGGCTGCCTCACTCTGATGTCTGCTTCCATGTTCATGTCACTTCCGTCTCTGTGTGTGCTCCTCTTGCCATCTTGGATCTTCCCAAATCTTTCTCCTATAAAAACTCTGGTCACTGGATTTAGGACCCACTGAGGTCATCCAGGATGACATCTCAAACTCCTTAACTGAAGACCATTTTTCCAAATCAGGCAAGCTTCATCGGCTCCAGGGACTTGGTGGGGACATATCTTCTGGGGATCACCAAATAACCTGCTACAATGAACAACACTTATTTTTTTGTCTTCTGCTCCCTGATCATACTGGTAGGCAGAATTTGAACTAGGTCATCTTGTTGCAGAGTTCCTGCAGATTTTAAACTCTAGAATGTTTCATGATGAGAGTTAACACTAAGGTGTGTGAAGCACCAAACATTGTGCCTGACACACGGCAGAGTCACTGTAACTCATAACTTACTATTAATAAAGTTATTAGTCAAAATTAGGGTGATTGCTTATTTACTATGTGGTGTCCAAATTGCGTGGTGGAATTCCTGACCAAGTTCAGACAGCTGAGGTCCTTACTCCTCACGCCAGGGAAACTTCTAACCAACACAACTTTATTAGTCACCATTGAATTCTAAAGTGAGTCCTGAAGGAGCAGAGACTTAAAGCCAGAGAAACTGAATACTTCTGAGTGGTGTGACATGAATTCTAACTCTGGGGCTCCTTGCTGACTCTCAGAGACACAGGTGAGCTGGCACACTAAATAATTAAAGTGACATCATGTTGGCCTATGCCAGTTAGGATTTTAGGACCCAGTAGCTAGGAGGAAGTGAAGAATCCCCACTGAGTCCAGGGGAATCAAGTCCTGCCTTCTGCTTTCTCTTCATGGGTTCACAGAACTTGGGGCAGCACATCTGAAACATTTACAGCTACCATCCTTACAGCTTCACACTGCACATTCTCCACTTGCCCACCCGAAGCCTTAAGTATGAACTGCTCCAAACTTGGATGCTTCTGAAGAATGTCTCTCCTTGGCTTTGCCAGGGCCCTGGAGGCACTGCTCCTCACAGATACACACTGCCTCTCTCTCTCTTCACCTATTCAAAATGTTAGAATGAGGAGTCACTGAAGACTTCTGGGAACTCTGTGGAAGTTGTGTCTGTTATTTTCCTAAGTGTGGTGGTTATCATGTCAGTACAGCAAACATGGTGGACTAGGGATGAGCTCCTTCCTTCCCATGGTTAAGTTCCCTCCCTTGGCCCCTGAAACCAACGCACATGGTAGCTACTCTTGGCAGAGTTGAGGTCTATGGCTCCTTCTCCATGGTTCTGTAGCAGGGTGTGTCTCTCCTGCTCGATAACCCACCACCCTCCGTGTTTCTCAGGGTGCCTTACTACGGTGTAACCATGGTGGAGCATCATGATCACACTGGTGCTGGCCGCTGAGCACCAGTTCTATCATCTGCCAGCCGAGTGAGTTTAATCAAGCACGTCAATCTGTCCATGATTTAGCCATACTACTAATATTAGCTTTGTATAATCCAAGAGTCACGTGAAAGTGCCTTATAAACCATGAGGCTGTATGTGATAAATTATCATGTTACATAATAGAGAAAAACATTGACTTAATGGAATTCCTTAGCACTCACAAGTGTCCCTTGCAAACACAGCAACACAACAACCACGCATACACAGTAGTAACATAACCCAAAAGACAAGCAGAAAGACTTGTCAACTCAAAAAACCAAAGTAACTCAGAAAAGTTGCAAAAATAACCTGATTGCTAATTGCTCTGCCTAAATGAGCGTCTCTCTCCTTGACCTTTGTGCCCTTTCCACAATTGTTCATTTTTCCTAAGGATTCTTGTTTCATTAAATTGCCTATATTTTTTTTGCAAAGGTGGGATTTTGACTTGAATTCAGACTGAAACATCAGAACAGCGTTTGATGCGAGTGGAGAGTCCAAGTTTTGTTGCTTTAATCCTGGAATTGATAAACTTGTGTTTGAGCTAAGAATTTTTTTTTAATTTTTAAATTGTTGAAAAAACATCTAAAGACTGGTAAGATATTGTGACACACGCACTTGAATGAAGTTCATATCTCAAGAATCATGACTAAAGTTCTATTGTAACCCACTCGCCCTCTGTCTTTCACTATTGTCTGGCAGGGTCCGTAGTCGGGAGAGATGCCCCAAGGCCCACGAAGCATATAGTACTTAATTTTAAGTCCTTCACAGAAAAATTTTGGTCAAATTCATTTCATTCCTACATTCAGCCCACACATTGGGCATGCCCACATGTCCTGGACATTCCCAGGCTTCTAACAGTGAGTTAAATAAGACATGGCCCCTGTCCTCAAGAATTTCGTGTCCATTAGCAAAAAAAGACAAGTGACCATAGACTCCACGGAGCCTTGGAGGTAAAGGTGGGTAGGCACAAGTTGGTGGGGGTCAGACCTCCAGCTCAGGCAGATTACAGTCCACCCAGTGGCTGGTGGATCAGATGCTTTCCTCCCTCTTCATGTAAGGCTCCCTCTGCCTGCTAGTGCCCAGCACGCCTGCCTCTAGACACTGGGTCTATCTTCATTGTCTAGCAGATGAATTCTATATCCATCTGCCTTGCATGTGTGAAGGAACAGCTGGTGAAGACCACCTACCTTCTTATGCACGTTAGCTCCCTACTTCTACATTTGGATGTAGCTGCCTGGGTGCATCTGTGGGGTTTTTGCATAAGCTGTTTTGAAGGTGGTCACTAGAAACTCCCTGAGAGTTGGCACTGCAACTGGAAACTTCTCTTCCAGTACTGCTCCTTTCATTTGTGGTTCTGAAGGATACAGGCCTCCTGAGTACCTCCTGCCTCTTCTTCAGAGCTTCTGTATCCGGCCTTCCCAGGAAGTGTCTGTCTTCAGACCTAGAGCTCAGGAGAGACAATCTCCAGCTGCTTCTTTGTCCTTCTACAAGAAGAGGGCCTGGAACCTTGAGAGAGGGCCTCAACTACGATCGGGCAAGGCAGACGACACTCATCTCAGACAAAAAGTGAAGGGGGCACCCAAAACTCAATAATCACAAAAATAATATTTGAATGTAATGTTTAGAAAATCAAAATCAGTTCAAAATCCCATAATGAAGAGAAGACAGAGTCAGTCACAGTGCTGTGCTGTGCTCTGCTATATCAGAGTTTGAGGCACATGGAGAAACAGGAACAGGAAGTGTTCAGGACAGCTAAGCGTCTTCTTTTGTAAATAGTTAATACCAGGAAAATCCACAGATAGGGAGGTCTTTCTTGAAACTGGATCAATGTGGAGTTTTGGAAAGAACACTCAAATTTGAACCAGACAACAGAGGTTCTTTGTGTAGCTGTGCGCACTAGAAATCACAACCCTTCCCAGAGCCTCAATTTCCCTTTTGTAAGGGAAAGAGGATAGGTCGAATACCACCATGGACTTCATCTTGCTAAGAAATGTTCTGCATGCCAGTCGTTGTACACTGGATCTCACTTGGAACTTGAGTTAAAACACACAGGAATAGCATGGTTCCACTCCTGGACCCAGCTCAGGTGTGACCATAGACCCCATTTAAGCAGCACTCTGGTCTGCAGGGGTTGGAAACGGCCCTGAAGTCCTTTCAGTCACTGGGGCTTGAGTTCACCATTTCTAGAGCAGAAATTTCTGAAAATTTCTAATCGGCATGGACTCTGATGTGTAGTGGGGAGACACCGGCCACCAAGCAGCTCTGAGGTGGACAGCCATTTCCCAGTGGGGAGCCATCACGCCACTGGGGTGTGAAAGGCATTGTGTCCAAAGTATTTCAACACCCTGTTACAATCCGAAATCCACGCCCCACATCCAGTTGGCAAGCTTTAGCTCTTGGAAACAAGTGGGGTTAAAGATAGACTTTTCATTTTATGGGGTATATGTTGAAACAGGACACCCTGGCCTCCCGTGAGGCCCAAAGGCACTATCCGAAGGTTTAATCACAGATAAGAATACTCAGAGGGGCAAATACAGACAAACCATATCTGTTTTTATTGCCCAAGGATGTTGAATTTACTATTCAAAAATAATGTTTCAGATCTGCCCTCCTCTCTTAGATTCCAGTTCCTCAAGGGCAAGAAGCAAACACAATTAATTTCTGTATTCTCTTTGCCGAGTATAAATTCTGGTACAAAATACACAGCCAAATATATACTATCTGAAAGGAATTAAAATTCCTATAGTCGCTGCGTAAGGAACCTTGGAAATTCAATAGTTCATATGTCATCTGTTTCACAAAAGCAACCAGAAGCCAGATTCTCATAGGCATTTTGTAGAAGAAAGGGAGTCAGAGAAAATGCACTTTGCTTTTTAGTTCTAAGTCTTGAGCTTCTTAACAGACACTAGGAACCACCCAGCCCTAGGTTGGAAATTCCCCTCGCCTGAAGGTTCAACTGAAGATGGGTCTAACTTCTGAAAGAATCAAAAATATAGAAAGGAGGAATGTTTTGCTCTTGCATTAAATATGCATGAACTTCTACAAAGAAACACACAAGTTTAGACAGACAAACAAGTGAAGGAGAGTCTTAACGCAGTCCTGAGCATCTGCGTGACCTTAGGCAAGTGATTAAACCTCCCTGGGTCTGCTTCTTATTCAATAAAATAGGAAGCATCATGCTTTAAATTTTATAATTCTGAAATTGCACATCTATAAAATTTAGTATGAAATGGCTCCAAGGGTCAAAAGCTACGTGGTTCATTTTTAAATATGGATCCTTAGAAGGCAGGAAATGAGCAATGTGTCAAAATGCTTTATGTGCTCTCCTCCGCAGGGCTTCTCCCCATCGCATCTTCCCTCCAGGCCCAGGACAAGGAGAAAACGAGGCCGCAGGGGCCTGCTAAGGCTTGCTGCCTCAGCCAGGGGCAAAGGAACTGCATTTCCCTTGGAAACAAAGTGGCAAGTTTGCCAAACCAGGCAACTGGTGGGTTATGCAATGTGTCTTTGTCTTGCAATGGCTTCATTCTGGCTAAATGACTCATAAGATCAGCTTTACCGTATCCTAATTTTGCTTTGGCCCTGATAACTTTAACTTTGGGATAGCAAACTTCTCTGGATGAGTTCCCCAAGGTCTCATCTGTTGGAGGCCTCCTCCCCAGTCTGTGGGTGCAATTGGGAGGTGGTGGAGACTGTTGGAAGAAGGTTGCATCACTAGTGGTATGCTCTCGGAGTAGGTATCCGGAGATCCCGGACCCTTCCTTTCCTGGTTCATGCTTCCCAGCCTCCGTGAAGTGAGCACTTTTCTCTTCCATGTGCTCCCTGCAAGATGTTCTGCTTTGTCACAGGCCCCAAAGCAACGGGGCCAACAGACCTTGCACTGAAAGCCGTGAAACTTTAAGCCAAAATTAATCTTTCCTCCTGATAATTTCTCTATCTCAGGTGTTTTGTCATAGTGATGGAAAGCTGACAGGCACATAAACAGTAAACTCCGCTTTCAGATCTGCTTTCTAAACTCAGATCTGCCACTTACCATGTAACCCTGCACAAATTATCTAAAGTGTTTAGATCTAATTTTGTTATTCATAAACTGAAGAAATTCCCCACCCTAGGATAGATAATGAATAATTTAAATTTGTATCCAAAACTTGTAACTCATACTAGATGTTTAGTGAATATTAATCTACTTTGAAAAGCATACTTCTTTATTAACAGGAGAGCCTTCATTTAAGGATTATCACTCCATTTATTCACTAGAAGGTGGATTTTTTGCCTCCCTTTCCTGTGTTCTTGCAAGCATTCATTCCAATCTTTACCTGGACCCTTATCCTTGATAAATTTTGGTTAATTTAAAAACCAAAACTTTGCAGGATAAATCCATGAAACAGAGGTAGGCAGAAACTTTGGCTAACTTTTTCTACCTGTTACTGATAATTAGGGATCTAAAAGAGATGCTTCCTTGGAAGGAAAGTGTATAGGTATGTTTTATCTTGTGCATAATAGAAAATTTCTGAAAAGATATCAAACATTGGACTTATTAGATGTAGGAAGAAGTAACAAATATAATTATTTTAAAAAGCAAAAAAAAAATTAAATTTGAAATGCTGCAGGAAAGATGAAACTACAAAAAACAACCTTACAGTTTAGTGAAAAACCAATTAGTATATGCCTTGAGATGGAGTTACAAGAAATACGATTTTAAAATCAAATGCAGATTTGACATAGTGAGAAAAAGTGAATTTAAATATAGACCAGTTTTCCAGAATAAAGTATGTAAGGATAAAAAGATAAAAAATATGGAGATGAAAGAAACAGAGTTAGTGTGCTTAATATATATCTGACCAGAATTCCAGAGACGGAGAGACAATGGAAAAGGTACATTATTTGAAGAGAAATTAACTAAGCACTTTCCAGAAACATTGGGAAACATCACCTACAAATTCCAGAAGCCAGGAATATCTTAAATAAAATAAAATTAAAATTAAGACAAAACAAAACAAAACAAGACCCACACCTAGATACATCATCATGATACACAAAAACAAGTATAAAAATCAAAATAAAATCTAGTTCTTCAGTGTTCCTTAAATTCTGTCTGCTGATGCTTTTTAGACAATTTACTAAAGTTACATCAAATTAAGTTAATTGTAGTTGTCAATTGTTGATTTATAATTGAGGGATATGATAATGAAAAGTTCAAACATGGGCAAAAAAAAGAAAAAAAAAAACAAAGTTTAAATGAAGAGAAAAAAATTAACACCAAGAGAAAATAAAAATTACAATAAGTATACTAAATTAAGTTTAAATGTAAATGAACCGAACACTGTGGTTAACAGAGAAAGACTATCAGGACATAATGTGCTTTATAATGTTTTCCAGACATCTGTAATGGATGTGCAGGGCAGTCATCAGGGAAGGAAATAGAACATGCCATGTACTCTTTAGTTATGAAGAGGAAGCGAGAAAGCTGCTTTGTCTCCATTATATTCAAAAGGTTTTTAAAATTTTTTTGGTAGCCGATTGAACTCAGGGGCTCCTAACTACTGAGTCACATCTCTACTCTTTTTGAGACAGGACATCACTGGCTTACTGAGGCTGACTTTGAACTTCCAATCCTCCTGCCTCAGCCTCCAGAGCCGCTGAAATTACAGGCGTGCACCACCACACCCAGCTTATATTCAAAAGTTTTTAAGGCAAATAGAAGACTTACCATTTGCAATGAAAGTTACTTCATGATGACAAAACATTAGGAAAACGCCAACCACTTTTAATGGGTATTACTAAAATGTTACTTCAAAATGTGCAAAACAAAATGGGCATGACTTCACGTCAAATGGAGAAATCAACCACCCAGTGGGAGATTCTTTCAGTCACTGATAGAAAAATTAACAATGGTGGAACATTTTTACATAATATTTGATTAACAATTGTATGGATAGTTCTAATTCTTTCCTGTACACAAACATCAAAGATGAAATTTAGCTCTTGTTTATTAGACACTCTTCTAAAGCATAGTTATTACTGGGCAGAGAAACAAGCCTCAGCATATTTCAGCATTAAATCACACAAAGTGAATTTGCTTTCGTTAATAAATATGGAAGTTAAGATAACACTGAGCCAAAGGATTAAAAATAAGGACAGTTCAAGAATAATTGTAATTAAGCAGAAACAGAACACAACATGAGAACAGGAATATGTGAGGATACAGCTCAATGGGTGCTCAGGGGAAATTCAAGTTTATATGAGAGATGAAGAAATGAAGAAAATCTGTGAGCTAAACATGTATATCAAGAATTTAGAAAATGAATGAGAATATGGAGAAGCTATCATTCTTATATGCTGCTTGTGGGAATGTGAAATGGGTGGTCACTTTGGAAAAGGGTTTGGCAGTCCCTCCGTGGTTAAACCTAAAGTTCCTCTGTCATCCAGTTAATTCCACTCCTAGGCATGTTCCCAAGAAAAATGAAAACATATGTCCGTAGCAGGACTTGTGCATGAATGTTTATGGAAACTTTATTTGCAATGGCCTCAAATTAGAAGCCATCCAAATGTCCAACAATGTGTGGAGAGATAAATAAAAAGTGCATATTGATACAAAGAATATTATTTGGAAATGAAGGGACATGAAGTACTGATGTGTACTACAACAAGAAAGAACCTTGAAAATATTTTATGTGACAAGACCAGTTACAAATGACCATATATTACTTGATTTCATTTAGGTTAATAGTGGGGATTACGCAAATCTATAAAGACAGAAAGTAGATTAATAGTTGCCCAGGGCTGGGGGAGGGGAAATGAGGATAACAGCATGTGGTGCATATTTTCTTTTTGGTGAAACTCAAATGTTTAAAAATCGACTGTGATGATGGGTACGCAGCTCTGTAAATATATAATAGCCCTTGAATTGATGTTTGGAATGAGTGAATTAGTATATAAATTATCTCTCAATAAAGCTGTTAAAAAAACTTCAAAAGCAAAATGAGGGAAAGAGAAAGGAGGGAATAATAAATATAAATGAAGAAATTTAAAAAGTGGGAGGTAAGCACAGCCTATGAGTCCTTCTTAAGTTCTACAAGAGAAACTGTAATATCCTGTTGCAGAGATTAGCACATTTTTATTTTAAAGGGTGAGACAGTAAATAATTCACGCTATCAGACCATAAGGATTCTAGCTTTAGTTACAGCTATATAATGCTGCTCTTGAGTATGCAAACAGTGTGGGAGCTGCATAGAAGATGTAGAAATGCATGAGCAGGACTGTGCTCCAATAAATCCTTATTCCCCCAGTTGTTCCAATTCACCTTATTTCAACACTATAGTAGCCAAAGAAAACACAAACCAGGCCTGCAGCTTGCAACCTTTGACCTATGCTGGGAGCAGGAAGGAGTTTGCAGTAGAGAGTCCTGCATTTGAGTGGAGAACCTCACATTTCCAACAGATCTTCTTTGCAAACAACATGGCGGCTCTGCTTTCCCAGTCAGGTTCCTTAGCTCACTGACCCCTGGCCTAGGCGTCCACCATGCGTGGAAAGCCGACTTCTCTCCTGTGCTTCTAGACTGCCGTGAGCTATGTTCCATCCTTGGGGGAACTAAAGAGTCACTCAAATCACTTTCTGCAGGAGTTAATTGTTTTGTGGACCTGAAAATGAAAAAGATTTTGTCAATAATCTTTGTTATTTGGGGGGAAAAAATCTAGTAGAGTTGAAAATTCTCTTACAAACTTGATCAAGAAAAAGTACAAATTATCAAGTTGTGAGTCAAAAGGGCATCAGTTTAGAACCTGCAGATGCTGGAGGCTAACATTAGGGTGTTAGGAACAACTTCACCCAAGTACATTTGAAATATTGATAAGGTAGATCATCTTCTACCAGGCAGCGGAGGGAGGGTTTGCCAAAACTGTGCACGGAGAAATAGAAAGCTGGAGAGATATATATCATTAAATAAATTAAATCATTGCTTAAAAATTCCCTAGAAGGAAATCTTAGTCTCAATTGACTTCACATTCAAGGAAGATGTAAATCAAGTGTGAATCCAGAATAGAAAAACAGGAAACGCCTCTCAATTAATTTTTATCAGGCAAGCAAAACCTTTGTACATAGTCTAAAGAGACTATAAGATGAAAATGAAATTACTGGTAAGTTTCATTCATGAACTGAGCTGGATAAATTGTAAACAAATCAGCAAGTTGATTTTGGCATCAAATAAATTTAAAAAGATGTGAATCATGATCACATTGTATTTAATACAGGAATGCAAGAGTTTGGAGAGATACTCCAAGAAACCAATTCATTCCATTAACAAATAGTGAAAAAATACTCTAGAATCACTGTAATTGATGCAGAAAAAGATTAGGTCAAATCTCAATATTCATTTGTGGTTTTAAAACATTTTCTTGAAAATTAGATGCAAAAGAGAAATTATTTCTAGCAGAATATCACCTGTTAGAAAAAATAATAAAAACGACAACAAATATCAAACTTAATTACAAACTTAATTACAAACTTAATTACAAACTTAATTACATTGATTACCTTCCATTTGAAACTTAGAATATAGCAAAATATCCACTATCACTACCTCTATTTAACAATTTGCTAGAAATACTATCCAATTTGCTAGAAATAATCTGAAGGAAGAATATAAGAACTATAAACAAGGAAAAGAACTGTCATCACACACAAACAAAATGACTATGTTCATGGAAAATCTAAAACAACCTACAGGTAGATTGTTGGATTTATTTTAAAAGTTTGACAAGGTTGCTGAATATTAAATCAATATGCAAATAAGTTGTATTCCCATATATGACAAATAAATGATTAAAATAAAAATTTAAAAACAGTATTTAAAATAGCATAAAATATAAGGTAAATAGGATGATTATAACTAGGGGAGCATATAACTACTGAAATTTGACAATGTTTTACTGAGAGGTGTCATATTTAAATAAAGAGTCACTTCATTTGTAGGAAAGGCCTCACTGTTAAACTGTGGGCACAGCACAGTATTTTCAGTAAATGTGTTACGGCATTTGGATGTTCAAATGGAAAATAATTGAAAGCATTTGCGCCTCTTACATGGCATACAAAAATTTCTTGGGTAGATTAGTGTTCACATTGTGACAGAAACAACCACGAGGCTTCCTTAGGTCACAAGGAAGACTGTCCTCATGAGGTGGTAGTAGCAAAGGGTGACTCAAACATGGCCTAACAAGATAAGCCAATAAACAATAAGTTAACCTAAGTTGAAAGTCAGAAATTCTACTTTCCAAACGACTCCACAGGTAAGAGGAAATCCCAGCCACCAAGTGGAAGATGATCCTAATGCATCAAAAGGGGTGAGGTCCCGGTCGGGCGTCACCACAAACCATAAGCCCCTGGGAGTTTCCCAGACAGCCACCACCACCCAGGAGCAACCATGGAAATGCAAGCAATGCCAAAATGGAAGCAATGCCAAATGCCTACGAAATGTGAAAAACTGCTCAATATCAGGGAAATGTGCACACACGGCCAGAGAAAGCTGAAACATGGCTGACATTGCAGATGGAGACAGGGGAAGGGTAGATGGCGCTGGAGGCCGTGTCCTGGAGCAAACTTTGGAAACATTTTGCCGTTACCAACAAAGGGGTCGCTCTGCACGCACTGGACCTTGGCCTTCTGGCCCTAGGGACCTATGCAAGAGATGGTTTTCCGTTACAGGAGGCATTGCAAGAGTGCTCACCGTGGGATCACCAATAACAGCCCCAGTAAGTAGGCTCCACGTGGATGTGGGATATGCTGAGAAAGGATTCTCTACAGAAATGAGCGTGAATATCCTACTGCTATTCAAAATAAAGTGTGTGAAGATTACCAAACAATTGAGGGACGACCCAAACCCTTCACACAGCAGGAACACAGTGCAATTCTATTTATGTGAGGTTTTAAACCAGAGGACAGTGGAGCCACACCCCTCAGCCTGTCTAAGAAGCGCAAGTCCCCGGGATCACCCGTGGAGTGTTACAGTCTCCTAGGGCGAGGAGGGGTCTTCCTAGGAGGACCGACGGGAGGGCGGCTTGTGCCCTCTCCACCCGAGGGTGGGTTCCGTGGTTTGCACTGTTTTAGAGCTTTTGTTGGAAGCTTTCTGTGCTGTTTGGTATAAATCACATTTAACATAGGTAAAAACTCGGGTGTGAGGGGCACCTAACAAGGAGGGTGCCGCAGAGGTCCTCTTGGAGCGGGGTGAGGACTGCAGCAGGAACCTGGGAAGGGCAGGGCGAGGGCCAGCCAGGTTCCCTGCAGCATTGTCACCGCGAGGGACAGTCCTCCGGCTGTGGCCAAGTGGCCCTGAAGGCCTTCAGACGAAGTCACTCGGATGGAGTGTTCCGTTACTAAGTCTTCACAGATGCCATTTTTGCGTCCTTCAGTGACATGCTATTAACAGCGAACGTGCCCAGAGGGTTGTGAACACCATACCTCTCAGCACAGCCTGAGGTGGCCTTCCTCGACTCGCTTCCCATGCAGAGGAAGCTGAGGCTGGGAAGGCGAAGTCGGGGCCTCCAGCTTAGGTAGCCACTCAGGTGCAGCCGTATCCACACACACACTTGCGCTGCAGGCGGGCCTCACTGTCTCCTGTCCCTGTGATCCTGTCCTGGGAGACCCTAGAGGACAGGATTCCGGCTTATCCATTCATTCGCCAGGCACCTGTTTATTGAATGCATATTAAATTCCAGAGAGTGTCCCAGGTGGGGCTGACAAACAATTGTAAACTCTGGAGTTGTCTCTTTCCCCTGTGAATAGTGCAATAATTCAAAAACACTCAGAAAACTTGGAATAGGACCACCATTTGACTCAGCTATCACACACATTCTAAGTCAAAGGACTTAGAATCAGCATATGACAGCGATATAGGCACATCAATGTTTGTAGCAGCTCAATTCACAATAGTCAAACTATGGAACCAACTTAGATGCCCTTCAACAGATGAATGGATAAAGAAAATGTGGTATAGATACTCAGTGGAATATTACTCAGCCTTAAAGAAGAATGAAATTATGGCACCTGTAGGTAAATGGATGGGGCTGGAGAACATCATGCTAAGAGAAATAAGCCAATCCCATGAAACTGATATGTGGACACTGATTCACAGTAAAGGGGGTGGCTAGGGAAAATTAGAGATATTTTGCATTAGGTAGAAGGGAGTGAAGGGAGGGGGTGATGGATGTAGGAAGAATAGAAGGAATCAGACATTATTACCTTATGACATATGACTACACGACAGAGTGATTCTACATCATGTACAACCAGAACGAGAAGTTCTACTCCATTTATGTATCATGTGTCAAAATGCATTCATTGTCATGTATAATTAGAACAAATAAAAAAACACACATAAATATGTATATGTGATTAAAAATTAAAACTATGATAAATGCCAAGAAACAGTGGCCCCAATAGAAGGCAGCATTTTCAGGATGTCTGCTATGTTCCCTGGGGTCAGGAATAACTGCCTTGTTGCTGACGAGTAGAAGTGTCCTCGTTTGACAGAAAGCCAAGAGGAACCTGTTGCAGCCAGGTAAATGCCTTGCCGAAGGATAGACAGCTAGAACACTCGGGAGCTGGAGCTGCACCCAGAGAGCAGCGAGCGCTGAGAGTGCCGGCTTCTCCATCTGCCATCGAAGGCAACTGGACCCAGCTCCCTCCCTCCCTTCCCTCCCTCCCTCATTCTCTCCCTCCCTTCTCTCCCTCCTTCTCTCTCTCCCTCCCTCCCTCTCTCCCTCCCTTCTCTCCCTCCCTCCCTTCCTTCTCTCCCTCCTTTTTCCTTTACATAGTGTATATATGACATTTGATCTGGTTCATAGAAGCCCCTTAGGAGTATAAATGACTTGCAGGTTATTGTAAGATACTAAAGCCTCACGGATTAAAGCTGGATTTCATGCTCTCTAAGGAGTCATTCTCCAAAGGGTGGAATTAAAAAATGGTGGATTCATAATAGAGAATTGGGACTGGAAGAACAATGGGGTCAGGAGCTTTCCCAATACGATCCTAGTGACCCTAAGTCAAAGCACCCCTATAGCACTAGCCTCAGGTGATGATAATTCTGTTCATCACCGATGGTCAGCTAGGAAGGAGAACCGACTGTAGACAGCACATTTGGAAACACAAGGCCAACAGAAATATGCCAAGCCATGAAAGCCACTGGCCTGTCCCACCTCTTGCTCTCTAAGAAGGTGCAGTAGGAGGGACTTTGCTTTTTCAGAACTTCAGTAAGTCAATCATTTTTTAATTCCACAGCTTCCTCATTAAGGTTTCAAAGAAAACCAGGCCCTAGTGTCCTAGGCATTTATTTATCCAGTGGTCCAAATCAGCTGGAGGGTGTGATCACGTGTCCCTTGTCCCTCAGTTTCTGTCTTGGTTGGACTCCAAGGCTAAGCATTTTTATCATGTTCCCAGGTGATGTGATGAGGCTGGCCACTTGGCCATGTGGAGATCTACTGCTACAAAGCATGCATTGCCTGGGATGCAGTGCCTGGAGCAGATTCATTCACTCCTCTCCTATGTGGCATGATCCTTGGCAGAGCTGAGGAAAGTCATTCACATTATTTTCTGTACTCTGCAGATCAGGTGAGTTCTTCTGCTTGTGAACACTTTCAAGAGCAGCCAAGGATTCTCCTGTTCTTCAGACTCAGATGTCAAATATCTCCTTCACCATGGTCATATGGATTTCTAACAGACAGCTCAAAAAGAATGTGCCCCAACTGAGCTTCCCCGTGTCCGTATCATGCTTGCTTCCATCTCCAGGAACCCAATACATCTCACATGTTTTCCAGTTGTCCAGGCCCCAAACCTTGAAGTTAAATTTAATTGTGTTCTTTTGCTCAAAGCCCCTGTTAAAGTGAGGAGCACATCAGGTCAGATACGCTGAATCGACTCTTGAATGGGTCTCTCTGCTCCCACCCCATGGTTCACTTCCACGCCTTGTCCAAAGCCTCCCCTGACTTTCTTTCCCTCTCATTCAGAAGAAAACTCCCAGTCTGACCACGACTGGCACCACTGCCCTCCTGGTGTTTTCCTCTCTGAGCCTGGTGACTGGTCTCTGTCCCCTGAGTGCAGAGCTCTGCCCTGCCTGGGGAATCTTTGCACTTCCACGTCTCCTCCTTGCCCCTTACACCCCTTATTTCTGTTCTGCTTGGCTCTGTCTTTCCCTGTGTGCCATCACCTGTCATGTATTGTATTTGTTTATTTTTTGTCTCCTGCCCCTAGAATAATGTTGTCATGTGTTTTAGTCAGCTTTTCACCCCTGTGACCCACATATCCACCAACAAGAGCAACTGAGAGGAGGGAAAGTTGATTTTGGCTCACAATTCGGAGATTTAGCCCACTGCTCGGGGTGAGGCAGAGCATCATGGCAGAATGGCATGGTGAAGGAGGGCCGCTCAATTAGGGCAGCCAGCAAGCAGAGAGAGAGGGAAGCAAGGAAGGGGCTGCGGGAGGTGCCCCCTCCCAGGGCAGGTCCCCGGTGACCTCCCTCCTGCTCAGTTCACCCGCTCAGTCCATCCAGACTAGGACGGGTTGCTTGGCTACAGCTCTCACCGTCCATCTCTGAACACCTCCGCCTAACACAGGATCTTCCGGGGGACCCCTCACATCCAAACCACAACGTGGTGGGAGCAAGGGTTGTTTTCCTTTTAGTAGCCGGTCTCCAACATCTAGAACTCTCCTGGCATGCAGTCGGTTCTCAATTAATGGGTTTTTGAATAGAGAAAATTTTGCCTGTTGAAGGTCAGGGCTCCGGGATGGGATGTCTCCGGCTTTCAGACATCAACGGAGCTGGCACGGGATAGAACTTACCAGATCCCATCTCTCCAAATCCCAAACTGAGTTCCTTCTACTAAGCCCACACAGACTTAGGCTCACTCGTCTGCCTTCAGGAAAGCGGTGTGACCTCCGTTTGAACCGCGAGTACTTGGGCTTAAAATAACCGAGGTCGTGTCCTTCCCTGCTTCTTCCTTCCTGCAAGGCCTCCGTTTGTTCCCAGAGCCATTCCCCAGAGGACATCAGCAGTGTGGCGTAGATTCGAGGGTCCCTGGGAAGACAAGAGCTTGCATTCCTTAGAATGTGAAGGGAGCCGGTCCCAGGGCCTGTCCAGGAAGGAGAGGACGGGGCCGAGCTGGCCGATGTTTCCAGAAGGAGGGTCACGGGGGTCCGTCACTGCTGGGCCCTGGGCGCAGCTCACCAGCGGGATGTTGCTGGCAAGAGCACCGTGTGCGCGAGTCTCTGGGTCCAGAGTGGGTCCCACTGGCCAGCTTGCCCACCCCACTCCTCCCTGAGGTCATGGACTCCTTCATCCCACAGCTAAGGTGGCACTGTCACCCTCTCCCCCTGCGCTAGGTGAGCACAGCCGACCAACTGTGAACAACATCGACGTGACACCTGACCTCGAACACTTGAAAGAGACTGTAACTGTCCCCCGGCGAAGGGCCATGTGCAATGTGCACTGTGACGTAGACCATCGGAGAATCAGGAGTCAAGGAGTACTGAGGTCCAGAGACTCCAGCTCGATTCTCACCCCCTGGTTGTATAGATTAGGAAACTGGCTGAGGGACTGTCCCCTTTGTGTCCTTAAAGAGTGCTGATGATCACAGCGTGGTGCCTCTGTACCCCAGTGTATGATGTATTACCCGCTTGGCTCAAAAAAAAATGTTTGTTTCTTTTTGGTACAGCTCCCAAAGTGAATTCTCTCTAATCTTTAATGACCTGCTCTGGACCATAAATGCATATAGTGCATACAGCAGGTGAATGTTGATGCTCATAGTTTAGCAGGCGTATTATTCTCGGTGCTGCTGATCAACCCCCAAAGAGACGGCCTATCCGCGCCGGGAGAGAGCAGTTCTGCCGAGATTCCTCCAGACCTCAGCCTCTCCGTTCCCAGCCTCCTCCTTCCCAGGTCCCAGCCTCCTCCTTCCCAGGCGACACCTGTCCCAGCCTGTGCGTTGTGTGTGCAGCCGGGCGGTGAGGCCGGTGACAGCAGGCCCGTCTCACTGCTGATGAGCCAGGAGACCCTCACGCTGTGACCGCCACACCCTCTGTGTCGGGGGGACGAGAACTCAAGCACGGGAAATCCAGGGCTTCTCTGACCTACTCTGGCAGCGCGAGGTGCCCGCTGGTCTCTTCCTCTCTGAATCGACTCAGAGAGTCTACTTTCCATTTGAATTTAGGGTGGGCACATTCTGTTTCTTGTATAAGCGACACTTACTAAGTATTAATTAAAACATACTTATGTTTTCACAACATATAAAAGCATAACTATGCGTTTGAGTAATACGTGTAAGAAAGAATAATGTTTACAACTACTTGACCCTATGAAGAATTTTTCAGAGATCAATTTAAAATTTGAGAAGATGGCGTAGTAGCCATCCTCTTGGTCCCCCAAATGATCCCCACCCCCTGGTATTGACAGCCCGCGTGGTCACCTCGCAGGATGCATCAGAGGTGGGTGTGTGACCCGGGGCATGTGGTGGGGGTGGCAGTGTGTGGCTGGCCAGGCCAGGTCATTGCAGGTGTGTGGCTTCCTCCTCGGGCTCCTCAACACTTGATAGCTCCGTGTAGTAATGGCCAACGATTTCAGAGCTCTGCGCCTTGTGGGAGGGGTGCGAAGTCTCCCCAGGACCAGCAGGTGGAGGAGCCGCAGTCCAGATCACACTCGGCCTGGGTCTTGGGGAGGAAGAGGCGTCAGCACCCACGGGAGGTGAGCTGTCCAGGGAAACCAGACTCTTGGCAAAGCGCACAGAGAAGCCTCCCAGAGCGCGGGGGAGGGAGTGGCATATCCATTTGTCCCAGTAACAACCCACAGGAAAGCCCAGAGGCTGGGTCTGTTCTAACATCAGTGCCCTGGATCTGTGGTTGGGAGACGGGAGGCCAAATGAGCGCATCTCGCCAGGCTCTGTGTCCCCAGGACCTGCCGGCTGTGTCTCCAGGGATGCCATGCAGCGTTCATGCAGAGGACCCACCGGCGCCCTCAGGCCCACTCCTCACTCTCTGCAGCTCCATGGCAGGCTAGCATGGGGCCTGCACTCAAACAGTCCACTTCTCAACGTCTAAGCCAGGTCTCAGGTAGCAAAAAGCAACACTAAGATGAGACCCCGAAAATCAACTCACTGTCCAGAAAATAAACATGGATGCAAATGACTCCAAAAGTCATTAACCCTCATGTGGGACAAAGAGTCTGGTATTGAACTGGATCATGTCTTTGCCATCTGATATGTTTGAACCTTTGTAGAACTCAAAACAAACTATCACTACTGATTTGATTGAATTTTTCATTAGCACTTCTAATTAAATTGGTGGTGACGTAAATGACATGATGTGCTTTAACAGTATTAGGCCATCCTCACAGTGGGTGTACTTTACACCACAATCTTGAGTCAGGATGGATCCTTTTATTTTGCAGATGTGGAACCAAGCATTAGAGAGCTGTGTAGTAGCTCAAGTTGCGCACTGAACAACTGCAGGGAGTGCACGGCGCATTATAAGGAATCATGTGGCGGCTGAGAAGAAGTCACACAGCTCGTGGTAGAAACCTTTGAGCCCATGTTGATCTTTCATCAAAGCACTTCTTTTTTTTTCAGAGTCAGATGTTCTGCTGTTTTTTGTTTCTTTCACAATGTGCTTTTCATTGAAAAGAAGGTGAGCTTGGGGTTCAAAGAGAAACAAGGGAACTTTTGAAAACTTTTCCATGGAAGAAAGGAGAGCTAATGAGAAGGCGGGTGTGCGGAGGCCGATGGGTGCAGGGAGCTGGCGGGTTTGAGCTGGGAGGGGTTGGCACTGGGAAGGCTGGGGAGGAGGAAGCTCCAGGATCTACCCAGGCAGCTGCAGGACAGGTGAAGCCGCTGAGGTTGGACTCTCTGTGTCTGGTGTCAGATTGTGTCTGGACACTTGCTTCAGGTCATCCCTGGTGCAAAAGGACACCACACACATGCAACAAAGAATGAGAAGCGGGTCTCCCTCGGCCGGTGAGGGACGGACGCTCCGGGCTGGCATTTGAGCGCCGTCCAGGAGGGCGCTGGGGCCTTCCTCCTGAAGGTCCAGGAGTTCTGGGGAACCTGCTGCCTCGCAGGGAGCCGGGGGAGTGGCCAAAGGACAGCCTGGACTCCCTGGGCAAGGTCACAGGTGTGCCCCTGCCGGCTTGTGCAGCCTGGGGCGGCCCTTTGCAGGGGCGGCACCCGGGCCTCGGCCCCATGAGCTACCGGGTGGCTCACTGCCGGAGCGCGACAGTGACCACGGAGGTCCCGAGTCTTCCCACAGGTGACTCGTGACGCGCACGGCCCCAGCCCCGGGTCTCCTGACACAGCCATGTGGACAGCACGCAGGGGGATCCCTCTGCCGCCCAGGGCCTGGCGGATGTTCTCTGTGTCTCACGGAGAAAGGGCTGCAGAGCAGCGCAGGCGCTCGCCCCGAGGGGCCTTCGCAGGGCGGACTCAGACCTGAGGCTCTCAGTGGCCACCGCCCTGCCTCGCGTGGCCTCCTGTTTTCCTCCTCCTCCTCCTTTTCATGTGTGTGCACGTGTGTGTATGTGTGTGTGCGTGTGCGCGTGTGTGCGCGTGTGTGTGCGCGTGTGTGTATTCCCCGCTGTCCGTCAGTGCTGGGGCTTGCATCCAGCCTCAAGCGTGCCAGGCAAGCGCTCTACCACTAAGCCCCGCTCCTTTTCCTTCTTTTGGAAATAATTCCCTCCCTCCCTCCCCCTTTTCTTTTTTAAAGACTGGCAGGTGACCGCTACTTTATAGTTTGGGGCATTTCACTCTCCGTGGGTGAAAGAACATGAACCCACTGTATGAACGAACCCGGATCCATGCCTTATCTGATCTGCTGAGGTTACATGGAATCTGTGACGTGCATGAACAAACGCAGCTGCCATTTGTGGGTCCCTTAGGAGTCCACACGTGCCCAGGCCTTCCCCAACCTCCGCAGGATCCCGGGCGCCTGGGTTCTTGTCCTGCTTTGCCGAGGAAGAAACCGGCCGTTGTGCCCGACTGCTCCCTTCTCTGTGCCAAGGCTGTAGGGCGAGCATTTGCTGAGCGCTCTGGGAAGCCCCTCTTCAGGACCACACGGAGAAGCCTGGTGGGCTCCCGAGGGCTCAGGGCCACTGCTGCCACGTGCAGCCGGAAGTCCTCCTTACAGTTCCAGCAAGACCAGGGCAAGCCGGGCACCAGCCTGAGTGACAAGTGCTGAGTCGTGCTTCCTTGTGCTGGCGCTTAGTCTGTGCAGCAATCCCAGATCCCATGATGACCTCGATTTTATGGTGAACTTGAAACCCGGAGAGCTTAAAACCTGCCCAGGGACACAAAGCTACTATTGGACTGTTCAGATTTAAATGCAGGATTCCGGCCCAGCGAGCATGTTTGTAATTTACCGTGTACAGAAAGCGTGGAGCGTGGTGGCCTCCAGGACACAGTCTCTGCCCTCGGCTCTGCTGAGTGTTGGATTCACCTGGTCCAGGGTTGCTCTGCGTCCGCGGGTCAATGTGGCTTGCACGCAACAGGGCTAGCATACTTCAGCTACTGAGCAGGGTTCACGTGACACAGAAACCGCTCAGAGCCTCTCTCTGGACTCCATAAGCGCAGCACTAGGAAGGGAATTCAAGGTGCTAGTTTTTCTTTCCCCAGTAGACACCAAAAGAAGGAAAAAGAAAATAGGATTCGATCAATGGCCCCAAATATATCAGGTCTTGAACCCTGGAGACCGTCACTGTTCCTTCCCATGGTGAAGTATCACAGATGTGACTCAGGTGAAGTGGTTCTGATAGGAGACCACCCTGGATCATCAGGTATCTTCACTGCTATGGCGAGTGACCTATTCAGAGAGAGGCAGGTGGCAGCGAAGCTGGGTAGGCAGGTAGGGCTCTCTGGAGCTGCCCTTCACTCCCTGGCTCCATCTCTGCAGATCCTGCTGGCGTTGGCAGTTCTTTGATGCTTTTCTGGTCTGACTTCCCAATTCTGCATAGCAGAAATGTTGGTCTGTCACTTCTGGATGTGGAAATCAAGAGCCAATATGGTTCTGAATACAGGGTTCACAAAATAATAATAATAATAACATGCCAGTTGCCACTCCTGTCATCCCAGAGACTTTGGAGGCTGAGGGAGGAGGACCGCAAGTTTGAGGCCAGCCTCAGCAATGTAGCATGGCCCTGTCTAAAAATAAAAATTAAAGAGTTGGGATGTAGCTCAGTGGTACAGTTCCCATGTTCAGTCCCCAGAAAGAAAATAGAAGGGATCTTGGCTACCAAGGAACTTGAGGAACTCAAGAAGCCTGACCACTGAGAGTTTAATAATTCTCTGCTGACCTTAATCCAAGGTCCTAAGAGACAGATCTTTTGGCCAGTTTCATGAGAGAAATGGTTTTACACGCAGCAGCATGGCACAACAGAACAAGAAAAACATCTTTTCTCAAGTTCTTTTTCCTTTTACCAACCAACTAGGTAACATGAGGGACTGTTCCTCATGTCTCTGAGCCTGTTTTCCTCTCCACGGTCTGCTATGACTTGTACCCTAAAGCACCCCCCAGAGTCCGTGGTCTTTTGCATACGTGGGAGACATTACTCTCCCCCATTCTGTCCAAGGGCTTTAGTGTCCACCCCGCCCTCCAGCCTTATTTACGTGAGCTCTCTCCCCCTTTTCCATTTCTGCCATTACATTTCTCCAGGGAACAGGCAGCTCGGATATTTCTTTCCCTTCTGTTATGGCTGAATATTATTTATTATTTAGATTTATAAGCCAAACCCTTTTGCAATAAAGTCACTTCAGGGCACACACACAAGGTTAAAAGCTTTAGGTCAGATTCACAGAACTATAAAAATAAACAGCGCACACAGTAGAAATATTATTTAAAGAAAAGCGGTGACTTCAACAGAGTGGCCCTTTCAGTGGAAGTCATTTGAACAGATACAAAGATGAATGAATCTCCGGGAGCTTTCCAGCTGCTTAATTAAGGAATTGGAAAAAATAACCCACCCCTCAGAAATTGCTTCGAAATTTCAGTTGAGCCAAACAGGGCAGACAGCCAGGCCCTAACCAAAGTGAGAGCTCATTAGCGTTTCTCAAAACAGAGGGAGAGGAGCACACGCCTCCCAGGGTGTCCGCCCAGGACGGGTGTTACTGAATGCCACCTCCTGGAGGTATTTCAGAAAGCAGCAAGATGTCACCTCAGAGTGAGCAAGCGGGGCGGCCTCGTGACACCTCTCTTGGCCTTCACAGGACCTGCCACATTTCTCCATGTGTCTTCGCTTTCCTGTGCCCTTTCTCACTGCTTTTAAGACTTCGTTTGATCTTGTCAGGTTTGCGTCTTCCCCCGGCTTGGAGCCTCCTGCGGAGGGACTCTGTGTGAAGTCGGCACGCACAGTTCCTGCTCCTAAGTCTCCATCACTGTTCATTGCATGACTGGACTAGCCGAGACGGGCGATGGGCATCTTTCCCCAGAGATGCTTTTTGCAGAGCTGAAATTGTTAGGTAGGATGTTTGCATTTCAACAACCTGTGAAGCTTGGAAAACAGGAACTCGCTCAGGAGGTTGGAAGCAGCCAAAACTGAGGCTGTTTGCATTTTAGCTTAACCAAGTGTCAGTGCTGAGCTCACAAGAGTTTAAAGAGAAAGTGCAGAGCTGCCCCTGAGATCCAGAGATGGCCCACAGGGAGCCGGGTGGCTCCTAGCCATCCAGGGTTCTGCATCCTGCCTCCAGGAGCAGCCTGGGTTTCAGCCTTCCCAGTTGAAGATATTCATCCAGCAAAGGGTCTTCATCAGGCCTTGCTGAGTGGGAGGATTTGAAAGGTGGTTCTTTCTGGAAGGAGGAGGGGCCTTCCCACTGGAAATCAAGGTGGGTGACAGCTTATCTTCTGAAGCCCACCACTAGGTCTCCTCTTAGCTTAACCTTTACTGTCAATGATCTTGCATATGCCACTCAAGCCACAGATTTTGAATATGTAAAACAGGAATGAAATCAGTACCTTTCATAAAGTTGTTAATAGTAATTAAATGGATTAATGGGTTAGATCAATGCCTGGTGCATAATATGTGTTCTATAAATACCTGCAGTTATTTGTCTGTAGCTACTTTTATAATAGTTGTAAGAATATATAACAATAATTATTATTATATTAGTATCATAATAATATTGCAATCATTGTAAACCTATCATACTTTTTTAGGATCTCTTTGGGGTCCCTTGCTCTGTAATCAACATATAATATGCAAAGCCAGTTAATAATGTTGTTGTCATTGTTTCTACTTTGCAGGTAAGAAACAGGCTCAGATAGAGAGGTAAGCCACCAAGGCCACAGCGCCAGTCAGAGAAGGAATGGGACCTGAGCTGGAGATCCCCAACGGCCTTTCTGCTGTAGCGGCCGCCTCGCCTTCCCGCGTCTGCTTGCAGCTCTGAGGACAAGTCACCACAGCTCCGTTGGTTTTCAGCTGGGGACAGGCCTCCACCTGTTCCTTGATGGGACCAGCTGCTCCAAGGCTCCGGCTCAGCTCTCCAGGTCTCTGACTGTCTCCCCGTGTTGCCCAGAACTCACGAGGAAGGCCTGGTGGGTTTTGCTCCGAGAGAATACTTCACACCAAAACCTGTGCCCTTGGAAAATGTCGGAACTCAAGTCAGGTGGACTCTGAGTCATTGCAGATGAGGGACAGAGTAAGGACTACAACCCCTCACGGGCTCCAGGTCAGCCGGGTATGGACCAACTCACCGTGGAACTCCGCAGTTGCTCTGCCTCTCCCGGCCTCATTTGATAATGAGGGATGGGACTCGTGAGCTGCGGTGACTCTCCAGCACTAACATTTTGAGAGATTGTCATCGGTTTGCCGTCCGTTCACTCCTTCATTCTAGACTATGTGGTCTGATAGAAGTTTCTGCAAAGCTGGATCCGACTCTCGGCATGGTAGCTACCAGCCAGATGTAGCTCTCGGGCAATCGAATGCAGCTAGCACCACTAAGGAACTGCAGCTTCCATTTTAATTAGTTAAAATTTAAATAACCACATGGATCTCGTTGCACATACATAGGTTGGGGGATTATTTCTTTACACATGTACTTTTTTTAGGTAGTGACCCTGCCAAAAGCCAGGATCATTTACCACTCTTGTGACCCAAGCAAGTGACTCAGTGCTTGCTGTAAAGTAAGGTGAACTCCATATCTGTCCCTTGTGTTAATGACATCACCAAGAAACAGCAACTAGAACTATGGACATGTTTATGAAACTTATATGAAAATGAGATGCTAGGTTTGTTTGTGGGAAGGGTGCTGGGTTGAATGGTGACCTTCACAGTGGTATCTACACGCCAATTCCTGCAAACCTGTAAATTTCACTTCTATGGCAGAAGAGTAAATGTATGCTACCTTCTTCAGAAAAAAGTAGTGTCTGCAGATATAATTAAGATAAGGATTTTGGAGGAGAAGCTTATCCTGGATTATCAGCACCGCCCTAAATGTAATCACGTGCATTCAGTTTTTTGGAGGAGGGTGCTGGGTATGGAACCCAGGGTCTCCTTGCACATGGTAGGCAAGAGTTCTACCACTGTTACACCACAGCCCCTTCCGTGGATTCTTACAAGGTCATGGAGAAGACAGTCAGAAGAGGCAAAGGCAGCAGTGGGGCTAGGTGAGAGTTCACTTGATGTGTCCACTTGGCAGGGCCACAGAGTCCAAGTATCTGTTCGAACATTTTTCTGGATGTTTCTGTGTGGGTGGTTTTAGAGATGAGCATTTTAAATCGTCAGACTAAGTGAAACATGCGTCCTCCCCAGTGTGGGTGGGCCTCGCCAGTCAAACCCTGAAGAGCACCGGAGGCAGACCCTGGGGAGAGAGGGTATTGTGCCAGCATGTGGCCTTCAGACATGTCTTCCACCTCTTCCCTGGGCCCTGGCTACTGGCCTCTCTATGCAGACCTTAGAATTACAAACCTCCATACTCAGGAAACCCAATTCCCCACAGGAAATCACTTTCTCTCCCTCTATATAGGGGCATTGTATATGTGAGTCCCCTTTGCTCTGTTTCTCTGCGAAGCCTGACTAATGCAGGCCATGGGAAAGGATGGTCGCTGGCCACGAGGAGCTGGCCAAAACAAGGAGGGCCTCACCCTAGGGCCCCTGAGTGGTCGCAGTGCTGCCGGCACCTTGACTTTAGACTTCCTGCTTTCAGAATCATGAGAAAACACATTTCTGAAGTTGCACGTCTCTGGGAACTTTCTATGGCAGTCACAGGAAACCAAGAAAGCCTAAGAATGAATGAGAACCACACGTAGCATTTGAATCCCAGTTGTGGATTGGGGGGCTGTGCATGGGCATTTGCCTGTGGGGTGGGACAGGCATTCAGAAGGCAGCAGGCAGGCTGAGCAGACAGAAGGTGCAGAGTACGTGCAGGGACGGTGAGTCTTCTAGAAGTTCAGGGTCGATGAAGACCAGCAGTGGGAAATGAGTGTGGGACAGAAATTTGGTGAAATTGTGGTGAGGACTGAATATTTGTCAAATATTTACAAATTTTTTATTATCTTTATTTTTCTTTCTTGGAGACCACGGAAATCTTATTGCATTTTTGTTAAAGGGATCTGATTAGAATTATTCTTTGTGGAGTTGATTCTATAGCATATTGTCTAGGTAGTTCCTGGTTGGAGAAAGGTTAATGATTTCTAAAACCTGCATAAGCCAAAAACTAAAAGAGTTCACACTGTGGGGCCCTATGCTGTATTTATATGTGATAAACAGACCAGCAATGATACTCTGCACCTCTTCTTATTTCAAGAGAGAGTAATTTTATTAGAACAGTTAGACATTCTTACAATTGTGTAAAGCCTTAATATTTCCAAATAAGTTGCATTAGTCAGCTTTCTGACACTGTGACAAAATACCTGAGGAAATCAACTTAAGGGAGAAAAGATTTATTTCAACTCATGTACATGGTCACTTGGCCTCATCACTTTGGGCCTTTGGTAAGGCAGAATATTATGGTAGGGGGAGAATGGTAGAGCCAGGACACTTATGTCATGTTGGGAAACAAAGAGAAAGAGGGAGGAAGTGGTCAGGGACCCAATATACCCTTCAAAGACATGCTCCACATTGATCTACTTCCTGCAGTGAGACCCCATTCTCTAAACTTTCCATCCACCTCCCAAAGTGCCACTGACTGAGGACCTGCCTTCAACACATGAGCCTTTGGGGGACATTCCAAATCCAAATTATAACATGTATTTTCTCTTGCTCCACTCATAGCTCTGAGTCATAAATCCATCTATCCTCATTTGATTTTATAATTGAAAACAGTTAGACAACTAGTGGTTAGCCATAGTCTTTGAGATCATAAATTTCAACAATGTCAGGCTGGAATGGAGTCCAAGACTCATAGTTAGTTCTTTTTCTTTTTTGGATGAAACACTAATAATGATATAGTAGTCATCATTTACTGAGCCTGAGATAATGTGCTCCTTCCACCATTTGCATACATTAGCATATCTGGATATTCCTAACCTTGATGCAGTATGTACTACTAACCATTTCATTTTATAAATGACAGGACCAAAGTTAAGAGATCAATGAACTTATCCAGGATCACACAGCAAGTATGTGGCAGAGGAAGGATGAGAACAAGTTCTTCCGGGGGTGGCCGAGAATGTGTCTCTAGCCTAAGGATTGTGCATTGGTAATTGCAATTTTTGGGAAGATGGAAAAATCAAAAGCGGACGGGAGTTCACAGAAGTCAGTCAGCTCCATGTTTCTGGGTTAGCCGCGGAGACTTCCTTTTCCAGAAGGCCATGGGATTTCACGGAGAACTTACTTTATGAAGCGTGGGCCAGCTGTTCAGAAATGGCAAAGAACACCGTGAGCTCAACACAGACCTTTTTATCCTGGGCCTGCCTCTTCCACTTGTTCCTATTTATCTCAACACTTATCAGCAGACACTGGAGATTAGAGAGCGCACAGTCTCTTTTGAAATAATTACCTGACCCGATTATCTTAAAAGACTTGCAGACTTGCTAGGCATTTCTCTGAGCAGTGGTGGGTGGGATAATCGGCCCTGCGTTACTAAGTGTTATCCCGTGAGGAATAATAGGACCCAAACAGCAGTCTTTATTCCTCACTGAAATGTTAGTCATCCGAAGAAATTAACTCGAAACGCGAAGCCCTCTGCCCGCAACGGTTGTGTGGGCTGCAGTCAGTTAGTGGGTGAACCTGAAAGTGGATCTAATGTCTTTATGAGTCTCAGGCTGGAGAAGACAGAAAACCTCGGTAAGGTGGAAATCAACAGCCTCCGCCTGCCTGTGAAGCGAACACCACCATTTCAACCAGGAGGAGTTAGTAGGAGAAAAACCACTGCAGAATATCTGAGGACATTAAAAAAAAAAAACCTGTAGCCCTTTCTCCCTTCACCATAGAGGAATTTGTGGGAGGAATAAGCCTAACTGAAGTCTAACTATGGTGTGGAGGAAAGACATTAAAACCGAAGAAGGGACCTGGGCCCCAGAGCCAGGGACACCCCCTTTCCCTTTCCTCCTCCTTTTTCTTCTTCGGCTTACATTTCTATTTTCAAATAATTATAAAGCCACACAAAATTTAAAAAGTAACAGAGTGGTTATGCGGGTACCGCCATGCCCGCCTGCTTCTTAGGGGCAAGGTCTTCTCTTACCTATGGAACAGTATGGAAGCCTGGAGGTTGGGAACGGATGTTGGTTTTCCATCCATCCTCCTCGTGTTTGGCCGGTTTGTATGAACTGAGGCTCACGCGTGCGTTGTGCACCTGTGGCTCTCAGTCTGCTCAACTTGGTCACATGTGTCTGAGTCTCCATGATACCACAAAGATCTCCCTGCTGTTGTCTCTTTATATGCACACCAACCCACCTAGCCGCCTCCGCTAGCCTCTGACAACCACACACCTCTCTGTGCTCCGTCATTTTGTCTTTTAAGAATGAAATCAAATTCAATCAGTCCAATTATTATCACCATTTCCAAAATATTCTGCCATTTCAGATTTGATTGCAATCTGAATCCCTCTTTGATCCAAGAACGGTGTGATAAAAGTTTACAAGTTCTGGGTGATAAGGCTTTCCGGCCATCTCTCCAAATTTGATATTTTCGACTGCAATGTATTATTGTCTGAGACCTGGAAACAATTTTTAATTGTGTGCAGGTTTTATGTGGACACCATTTTCACTGATGGACACCTAGAAGTGTACCTGGGTTAGATGGTAACTTTATATTTAGTTATTTAAGGAGCTGCCCAACTGTTTTCCAGGGGAGCAGGCCATTTTACATCCCATCAGAACTGTAGCCAGACTCTGCATTCTCACTAGCATTTGGTATTTTAGTCATTTCAGTGGCCTGGGGTGATATGCAGGGCTTTTACTTGCACTTTTAGATGGCTAACGATGGCAGAATCTTTTTATGGGCCTACTTGCCATCCACATAAACTCTTTGGCAAACGTCACTTCATGTTCTTTGCTTGTTTTCTAATTGAATTTCATGATTTCTCTGTTTACTAATACATCTTAGGAATTCTTTATATATTGTAGATTTCAACCCTCTGTCAGGCACGGGATTTACAAATATTACTTCTCCTCGGAGACAGCACAGTGCTTTATGCTATTACAGTGCACACAAGGATGCTCAGTATTTGGGTTTTCACATGCAAGTCAATGAGCTTGGAACAGAATCCAAACATCATTATTATTTCCACTTTGACAAAGGGAAGCACAGGAAGGTTTTTTCTTCCCAGGGCCACCAGACAAGGATTATTAGATACATGGCGATGATCTCTGTGGTTGGAGAATTCACAGAGCTGGAAGAATAACTGAAAGGTATACTCCCGTCACATGGACAAACGAGCTCCCGGTATTCCCAGGCATTGACTTTGTATTGTATCTGAATTCCCCCAAGCCAAGCTCCGCTGTGAGGATATGAGTCTTCCTGCTGTTTCCAGACTCCCCCATGCTTCCTTGAGACAGTAGGAAACAATATGTTCTGTGAGTTGAAAACTGGTTTTGGACACTGATTTCAGGGTAATCATCTCCTAACTCTTCTCCTGCACCTCGGTTTTGGAGGTAGAGACCAAGACTAGCTGTATTATGTTGACCGAAGATGAGACTGGGAAACTGGGCCATGGGAGTGGAATAGCGACATAGAGCTGCTGCAGTTTGAGTAACAGGGAGTTCATTAACCTTACTCTGCAGGCAGGAAGCCATGGCTCCTGTTACAGTGATAAAATACTACAAACATAAGAAGGTACAGAAAATAATACAACAGGCAGCCATTTACCGCAGGACCACCACAAGCTCATGTCTTTGGGCCAAATAGGAAGGCCTACTTTCTGACAGGTGGAAGGAACACCACGGCAGGGGATGTGGTGGTCTGCAGAGCTGGGGCACAATAAGATCAGCCTCAAGAATCACAGGTGGAGGGAACTGTGGCCCACACTGAATACAGGTGCACCTGCCGCCATGTTTGTCTTGGTATTTATATGCATGAGTGTGTGTGTGTGTGTGTGTGTGTGTGCGCGTGCATGTGTGTGTGTTTGATAGCTCAAGAACTATGGTCTATGCCTGGCTCCTCTTTTCCTCACCTCTTCCCTTCCACATGTAACCATGAGTCTCATATTTACAGTGTACTGTTCCCATAAAGACATTTTACCTCCATGATTAAATCTTACACATTTCCAAATCACGCATTTTTTTTTTAAATGTATCCTACTTCTTATGAAATTTCATTAATATATTGAAAAGTAAGAATACCGAGAGGAGTTAGATGTGGTATCCCTCATCCTGTGGGCTATGTAGGGTACTGAGCCCTTTGGACTCAAAGCTGCTGTGCATCCTATCTCCTTTGTTATGGTGTTTTGGAGTATCTGTTGTGTCTGCATGTGCAGGTGCGTGTATGTGAGTGTCCATTTCTGTGTTCTTTTTTCATCTGAAAATGCATGTTTTATCACTTTTGAAACATCATCCACTGTTCTCTATAAATGCTGCTTTCCTATCTTTTCTTAGACTGTCTCTGGGCAATCAGTGTTGGGTCTTCCCATCTCATTCTCTCTTAGTGACATTTTGTTTTACCATGTTATCGTCCTTCACTTTATTCACCAAAAAAAAAAAAAAAAAAAAATCAAATATATTTCTCTTTGTGCTGATTTCTTAATCTGGTGAGTCTGATCTGTGTTTGGTTGAGTTTTTAATTTGAAGGAAAGTGGTTTCTCTTCTCCCCTCTACCTATTTCTTCATTCTCCTGGGTCTCCTTTTTCTTTTCTTAGTGTGCTGTTTTCCTAGTCTTGTCATTGTTTACTTCAGTTTTTTTTTATATTGACTAACGTCCTGAGGTTTACCACAACCCTCCTGTTTGCGTCTCCTGTCCTGTGCTTAGGAATGATGGTTTCCTCATGCATTTTATAATTTTGGTGAACTCAAGAAAGTGCCCCATCCCCAGCCTTCTGAGCCTGTGGGAAATCCTATGTAGCTTGTATTGCTGAAATTCCTCCAAAGTCTTTTATATTTATTTTTGCCTGGTGACTCAGGTGGTATAAATTTAGAGTCCAAACCCATGTGAGCTGCCAGTGGAGACAGATAAGCTTTCTGCTAGTTTTTAGGGGAGAGGAAGATTTATTTTCCAATCCACTTTAAAATAATGTTGAGATTTTGTTGGTAATAACAGTGGTCTTTTTCAAACCTCCTGGCTTTTTGTGCCCAGGGTCTCATCTCCAGATCCTGTGTGGTGAAAACACCCAACAGCCTATTGTTCTGGGTTTCGAAAACCCACTTGGGGTCAGTTGTGTCCTGTGTTCACAAGCCTCCAATTCCCATTTTCAAAGACTAATTAATTCAAGGATATGTCGTATCCTGTCTTTGTAAGTTTAGGTAGAGAAGATCCTTCTCCTTCTCTTCCTTGTTCTCCTCTTCTTCCTCCCCTTCCCCTTTTTCCTTTTACATTATCTTCATCTGCCACCTTGTCATAATTGGATTTCGGACAGGATTAAATGATTTATGCATTGCTTTAGCACCATGAGAAAATGCACTTTAAAATAATGCCACTGTCAAAGAGAATTTGTACAGGTGTCACTCGGGTCAGTGACAGAAGTATGGCATCCCAGCACCACCCTCAACATTTCCAAGTAAAACAGGCAACCAACATTTCACAGAATCATTTCTAGTAAGAAGAGACTGTGTAGAAATCACTTACCTGATGAAATGTTTATCTTGAGCAGAATGGTGAACGAACACCTGGGACCATTTGATAGTGAAAACTCAGTAAAGTGAAAAAGCAGGATGCCAAAGAAATGAGCTGCCGGGTGTGGACATCAGAGTGACCTGGGACAGGGCCACCTGGCTGAGCAGCTGCACAGCCAGGCCAGGCTGGGAGAAGACCATGGGTGACCCTCGACTTTCTTGGTCTGCATTTCCATGATCTGGTTACAGAGGCCTATTTCTCCATCTATGATTAATCCATCCTCTGTGTTTTATCAGCTTTTGCACTGCTATGACCAAAACACCTGACAAGAACAACTTAGAGGAGGAAGGTTGATTTGGGGTTCGTGGTTTCAGAGCCTCAGTCCAAAGGGGGCTGACGGACTCCATTGCTCTGTGCCCAAGGTGTGGCAGAACATCATGGGGGAGTGGCCCAGTGAGGAAGGCTGCTCAGCCTGTGGTGGAGTCAGGAAGCAGAGAGAGGAGGCAGGAAGGGACTGGAGGGCACATGCTCCATTCTGGGGCACAGCCCTATGACCAGCTCCTCTAGCCACCATCCATCTCCTACTGTCACCACCTGTCAGCTCATTCAAACTCGGATGGGTGGATTACGTTTTGTTCTCACAAACCAATCACTTCACCTCTGAATATTCCTCATGAACCGTAGCTTTTTAATCCATGTCCAAACCGCAACCTTCTCTTACCTTGTCTTACCTACCTACCTACCTACCCAGCCATCCCCTCTCCTGATCTACCACTGATACTAGTTGGATTCGGTGGGCTGTTTGAGCACAGAGGGGTCTCAACTAATGCACAGATCCCTTGGTTGGAGAGAATTTGAGGATTTCCCCGTCTGTCACAGGAGTCATTCCTGTGGTCACCATGCATCTGTCCTAGAACTTAACCCCCTTCAGTACTTTAAATTGCTTTTCTGTTCTGAATGAGTTTTCCTTGGAAGGAAGAGAAAAATCTGTAGAAAGTCTCACTTTCCTGCTAGGGATTTTTATTTTTGAAATTTACATGTCAAATTGTTCTGAAATTAGAAAATGGGAAGGTTTTTGCACATTGACAGGCCCCGGGGGCTGCTTGAGGGGGCACCTGAGTATCCTCCAGGGGTAAAGGGAAGTGCAGAGCAAGAGAGAAGGCTCAGGCAGTCACAGAGAGGCCCTGCTGGTGACTGGGTGTCAACTTGGGCAAGCTGTTCAAATTCTCTCACTTTCAGTCTCCACGTAAATATAGGGAATAATCGACTTTGCAGAGTTGTCATGGGAATGGAACACGTTGTGCCTAAGGGTGCTTGCTGCCTGTTAGGAATGGAATACATGGCAGTTAGTGTTGAAATTTGCCATGAACAGAAACGTTTGGAATGTCTTTGGGGAAAAGATCTCTTTCTTCATGAAGGGATCGTGTTAAAATCCTGACTTGGAAAGGGGACCAGATAACTCGTGCCGCTCTCCCACACTGCCTGAGGTTTCAAACCACACTCACTTTTAAAAAGGAGTGAACTGGAAGCACATCGACGCCCCGAAGGCATCTGTACTTCTGCTTCTTAGAAGAACCTGATTCGTGACATTGGTAATGATTCTATCAACTGTTTCTAGACTTCCGGGTACCGAAGTTGACTTCCTCTGTATCCTCCCAATAGCTGATGTGGTTGGGACTGAAGGCTTTCTGATCTCGCTCAATTGAAATCTCCACAAAACATTGAAATTTATCATGACATATCTGCCTTTTAGCTTTCTCTGTTCCATTAGCACATGGAATTCTTGACAGTACCACATAATTAACAATTATACATAAAGTGAGAATACATGCATCAAAGAGAGTTGCTTTATTGTGCTTAGCCCATTACTTTCTAAATTATGGAACACCTTTTAGCAAGGAACAGATTTTCACGTCTTCCAGAAATATAGCTTCATTAGAAACTCCGGAAAGGCTTCAGTAGACAGGTACCATCTGACTATGCACATTTTGTAGTTCAAAGTAGAATGTGTTAATCAAAATGTGTTAGAAATGAAAGTAACATGGAGGACAAAATGAAGTCCACTAAAGAAAATGGAAGGACATGGTTTATTTTGAGAATTTGAAATAGACAGTCAAATCACAAATATTCCCTGGGTTAATGTACATATTAAGTGTATTTTTGCAAATGACATCCCTCTCACCAGACAGGCCTATGTGGGGGAGAATCAGTATGATTTAGTGAAACTACAGAATTGCAGACCATCATGAATACAGTGTAACTTCATTCCTTGCACTCCTTCCTCATTACAGCACCAATAAAAGAAACACTGGGGGAACCAGTCTTCACCTAAGCTCAGGATAATGCAACAAAATAATCCAAACACAGGGGTCTGTGTAGCACAAGATGCCTCATGACTGCCAATGGCCTGGTACAGTTGTTCAAGCACGTTGGAAAGCAAGAAGGCCAACCACTGAGGCCTATGAGACTGTCCATCACACTCTACTATCTATGTTTAGTGATGAAATTTCATTTTAAAAAGTACTCAGAGAAAAGGAGTGAGTGGACAGATGAAGACGTCTAGCAATAGGAAGGGAAAAAGAACTCAAGTTTTTGAGGACTTGGGTCTGAGTGCTGGGTTGACTTGATCCCCCACTCCCATTCTTTTCTTCTGCAGACTTTTCCAAAATGGCAGCAAATTGAAATAGCTAACAGTCCGAGGAGAGTTAGCAAAGCATTGCTCAGTTTAGAAGCTCCAATAGGACTGTGGGAAATAATGAAAATTATTTTCCAACCACGAAAGTATTACGCAGGGAGGGAAGATGAGAAGTGTCTCTTCCTCATCCTCACAAATGAACTGAACAAGGAAAAGAAGAGCCTGGGAATAGAAAAGTGGTATTGACAGCAGGGGTGTCTAAGAGGGGTCCACTGAAGCATACCAATACCCAGGTAACACATCTATATTAAAATGCTAAAACAAAAATACAGTTCAGGCATAAATTTACCTGTACAATTGAAAGGTTGAATATTGGTAGGTATCTTTATATGTTAAGTTGTTAACATCCTAACTGAGATAACAATAATGCATATAGAAAAGACACAAACTCATTTTTGTAGACAGCTTCCTATCTTTTTCTTAATCATTCATGACACCTTTTCATTGAAAGGATTCTGAATTCATTCATTTGACCAGTACTAATGAATGTGAACCTGCAAAGTGCTGGATAATACCAGGGCAAAAGGAGAGAGAAAGAAAAAAGAAAAAGAGAGCACAGTCTATTTTAAGAAAACTCAAATTTATGTGTTTGTGTGTATTGCATGTATGTGTAAAATATGTGTATATGTACACACACTATATATTATATATTACAGATATTATGTTTGTTTATGAGTAAAATGAACAATTGATTTCTATTGAAAGGATCATAGTAAAAAAAGGCTATGACTAAGTTACTGTTGGTAAGATTTTAATACAAGCCATGGGTGTGGGGAGTGGGAATAAGGATGGGCTGAGGAAGGAAAGAGTGATTCTTTGCCTGTTTTCTAGTGGTTTGAGCAGGTAACGTCCTTCCTTCCTTCGTGAATCCTCTCCTCATGTGCTCATCCACTGCTTCTTTAGATGTCTCGGAGTACAGCTGCCACGGGGGAGGCATAGAGGAGGACGTGGTTCCTGTCTTGCAAGGACCTCACCTTCCATTACCAAGGATGGGGAGGTTAAAGAGAAGCCTCTAACAATGAGTTGGGATCTTGATGTGAAGCAGATGGAGAAACAGCTAAGTGGGCTTCAATTTCCTCAGCATGGTGACACCTGTGTCCAGTTATCATGAGGAAGAAACCAGATGCTGAACACAGAGGGTCCATCACACTTCACCATTCCTGTGCAAATCCAATCAACACCTCGATAGACTCGGTTAGTCTGCAAAGAGCCACTCACGACCACCTCCCAGCCTATGTCCTCTACCTTCAGTCTTCGCTTCTCTAGGAATTTCAAGCTTTGTCCCGCTCTCTCAGTAAGGTTGCTTCTCTCACGGTTCCTTGCCCCAGTGGCTTTCCCACCTGACAAGATCCTGCTTCTATGAATTTACTCCTCATGCTGCCGACTCAGTTCACACAGCACGGTTCGACCTTCTCCCCTTCCCAACGCAGTGGATTACTTCTTTTTCTTCGCACCCCTAGAGCATCTGGTGTCTCCAGAAAAGAATGCATCAACCCCACCCATCTGCCCCATTCACCTGGACCTCCTGAGGATTGAGTCCCTGTCCTTTCCTTACCACCAACACCCAGTACTGTGCCTAGGTGAGTGTTGGCTGTAAAAACAAATGTATGTGCAGAGGACACATTATGCAGTGAAAAAACTAGCAAATGAATGAGTGCTCAAATTAATGAGTCAGTAAATTATTGAATAGTGATTGAGGAAATGAAATGATTGAGTAGTAAATTATTGTCTAGTAATTTAATTAACAAATAAATGCATTATTTAGTGAGTGAATAAATAAATCAATGACTTACCTAAGGGAGCTCATTACAGGTTTTTTCCAGATCAAAGAGGAAACATTGCTTCATATTCTCACAAGCCCCCAGGACTTGATGGGCGTAAGTTTTCCCTCCAATCCTGCCTGCTTATTCATTACCATGTGGCAGGTACTACTTGTATGCCTAAAGAATTAAGAATAGGTCACCTATAACTATTCTGGAAAACTGTCAGAGAAGTGATAGGGCTTTATGTTTGTTTGTTTTTGCTTTTTGCAGTGCCAGGGATTGAACCCAGGGCCCTGCAGAGGTGAGGCGAGTTCCCCACAGTTGGAGCTACATGTCCCTAAAGTTGTAATTTAAACATTTCCAAAATCCCATTCTGTGACCCCATTCTGTGGACATGGCCCCCTGTCAAATGCTCAGAATTGTATTTATTTTTTAATCTCTCAGATACTGGTAACAGATAATGACTTGTATCCTATATCTGGACTGACAAATTGTGTTCTTTCAGGGCAAATAGGTCTTAGCTCTAAGCTCTAATTTACAAGAGTCAACCTTGACTTGGAATAGGCCAATTTTTTGTTATTGTGATATGATTCATCAAAATAAGACCAGGCCTATAAGGTTTCATTTGCACTAGCAAAACCATGTACTTGTGAGCCTCAGGGATGACCTGCTCCTGTTTTTAGGGCCACAAGGAGACATCTTGTCTTCACAATATGACATCATCACGTAACCTTTATTTTTAAATTTTTTAAATTTGTTCTAATTAGTTGTACATGACAGTAGAAAGCATTTTGATAAATGCATAAATGAAGTATAATTTCTCATTTTTCTGATGTACCTATTGTAGGAACACATGGGTCATGCAGTCATATATGTACATGAGGTTAACCTTGATTATAAAAATCATACCTAGTAATAATTGCTCTGCAGTTTGAGAAATTTCTTGTGGGAAATGAGGGTGAGATCAAGATTGGGCACAGACTTAGCCTGCTGAATGAACACACTGCAAGGCAGGGGACCTGTGCATGTGGCCATGGTGAACAAATGTGGAATTTACCAGCCTTGGTCATTCCCTCATTTCTGATACTCTGAGTAAAAATAAGCAGATAAGTGTGCATATGGTTTACCAAACTGCAGGCATTAGAGAAAGTACTAAAAATGATTAACTTCTAAAATTGCATTAACATGGCGAGAGGTAAGCTTGGGTGTTATCTACCATTTTGGTTTCATTTTTCAAAGATTAGGCTCTTCCAGGAACTTAAAAATTTATATATATATATATATATATATATATATATGTTTATGTATACATATAGATACATATACACAGAAATATCTGCTTTATATATATATGTATTATGCATATATGTATGTACATATACACACATATATATACATATAAAAGCAGGTATTTTTAAAAAGTTTGGAATGATAGAGATGAATTATCCAAGATCTCAATCCTCAAATTCAGCAAATGTTAGCACTTACTGTATTATTATTTTTATGTCTTTTGTAATGTACTGATTCTGCTTTAAATATATTTGATTTCCTCCTGTATCATTTCAAATGCCACTACGTTTAGCTTAATAGAAACATTTAAAATAACTTCATGGTTTTTCATTGTTGTCCTTGAGTTATTTAATTATATCCCCAAATCTGGTCATTTACTGTTTTCAACGTTTGGTTATTACCAAATAGACCTGAGTTATTCATTGATTTCCTTAGGATTAAGTCCCACAAAGGGAACATTTAAGTTTAAGTTTTGACAATTTCAAAGCACTTTTTACATATGATCAAACTCTCTGCAGAAAGAACTGAATTCCCCCTCTGGAAGGACCTTGGGTCTCAGGTCAGTGCTGGAAGGAATTGAAGTGTCTATCAGGTACCCTGATAGAACTCTATTCATGGTGATTTTTGGGTTATCTCAAAAGCTTTGTTCAGAAACAGTCTTGATGCGACACTGGAGGGAACCACTGCTTCAGAGTTGGCCGTGTGGAAGAGGCTATGGAGTTTTCTTGTCTTATGCTGCAGAGGGCAGAAGTGATTCCAAAGAGAGGACATTCAAGGACAGCTAGATCAACTCAACAGGAGCAGAGCTTTCTGAAGTTCTGCATGCACCTGGCTGACAAAGAGACTTGAATCGGGATATTATATCTCTGCAAATGTCCAGAGAGAGGTTGGATGGCCAACACTTTGGAGGATTTTTAAAGGTATCCTCATGTGATTTGGGTAGTCCAGCTACACAGAATGTAAAATCATGCCACGCCAGCTATCATCCTTGCACACAGCATGTGCTCAATTAAATAATTAGAGATGAGTACATCTTCAAAGAGACTGTAAACTGGATTTTAATCAGTTATTTCAACCTCTCCTCTATTAAAGCCCTTTTCAAGAACCACAAAAGTAACAGAAGGATAGTTTAGTAATTTTGTTAATAGCTTGGGTTTATTTGCTTCCATCCTAAACCCTTCACTCTCTCATATTGGACGCGAAAATGAATGAGAACAAAAGGCACAGAAGGAATGAATGTAAAAATCTCTATAAATTTTATATGAGATCTGTAGGTTAGTCAGCTTTCTGTGACCGTGACAAAATAGCTGAGATAAACAATTGATAATGAGGAAAGGTTTTTTTTGGCTAATAATTTCAGAGGTTTCAGTCCATAGTTTTTTGGCCCTGTTGCTTTGGGGTTGTGGCGGCACAGTGCATCACACTAAGAATGAGTGATAGAGAGGTTCTGTTCACCTCATGGTAGCCCAGAGCAAAGAAAGAGGAAGGGGCCAGGGTCCCAGTATCTCCTTCCAAAGGCATGACTCCAATGACCTCACTGCCTCCAACTAGGTCCCATATCCTGAAGGTTCCACCAAGAAGCCTTTAACACATGGGCCTTTGGGGGCATTTCACATCCACACTGTAACCACCAGGGATGGGGATGGAAATGCAAAACAATTTGAGGTCTTAAGGAAGTAGTGACCTTGATGAAAACAAGAACAGGTGTCGAATGACCACTCTGGCGAAGCTGTGGCATGCTCTCGGAGCTGGAATTAAACTGTTGTTGTGACTCCTCGAGCTGGCCCCTGTCCCTCCCTGTTCGGTTGACTGTCCTGATTCTTCTCTCTCACAACATGCACCAAGCACGTGCTACGCTATCTTTCAACGTCATGGGAACCGTGTCTCTCCTGTGGCAATAGAAGCAATCCTCAAAGGAATGCCGGGTATTTGCCTTGATGAAAACTTTGTTGGAAGAAAGAGATAGTTAGAAAATACTGTTCTCTTTGAAGAACCTTTTGAGAGAGAGAGAGGAGAGAGAAGGGGGCCGAGACATGTCCACGCATTCCCATGGATAAGAATTAGTAGAAAAGACCATCAGGCGTTCTAATGGAAAAGGCTTGCCAGATATGGGATATGGAATATGCCCCTGAGGAGCAAGGTTTCAGCCAAAACTTACTGAAAATGGACTAGGTATTCCAGCTAAGTGAAGGAAGTAGGTCAATTCAGTCCATCAGATACTCTAATTGTACGAGGCAGCAGGAAACCGGGCTGCCATAGTCCCTCGCTAGGCCCGGACAACGGTGGGTGTGGCCCAGAGTCACGATCAGGGTTCAGGTGAACCAGGAAGGGAGAGTAAGAGAGTCTTTCCAACGGGGTTTTAAAAGGGAGAACATTCCCCCAATCCACATTTTCGAATCTGCTGGGCGATCCTCTTCGGGTTCACTAAAAGAAACCCAGGCAGTGTAAGTATGTTTAGCAACTGGGCCTGTTCCCAGGTTCTGCGACATGCAGCAAAAATCCAGAGTTATTATTAGATCTAAATGGAGGCTTTGTCAAAAGGCCTCTTGAACTGTGAGGAAATCAGAGTGCAAATTGATAATGACACACAACACGTCCCTGGCCTGGCAGGTCCCCGAAGGCCACACAGACACCCCAGGAAGGGCTTCGGTGGCCTCCCGACAGCCACAGACTGCTCGGCACTTGTCTTCCTCTAAGCCAGCCTGACAGCTGCATTCTTCTCTTCCTCAGAAGAGGCGAAAGGAGATGGATTAAGGAGGATGTTTGAACTGAGACTATTAATTTCCCTGCAGTGTGTATTCAAGTCAGATCCCTTTATAAGAGCTTTTTGTGGTTTCATAAAATTACAACTTGGTGTATTTGGCTGGCTTTTCCAAAGCACACATTTGGCTTCTAAAGAAAACGTACTTCATATGAAGAAAGGAAAAAATGAGTCTGTAGTTATCTTAACTATATTCATTTTATATAATCACTCTGTTATGCACAGAAACAATTACAGTATTAACTACTTATTAATAAAAGAGATCATAAAACATAGCCTTCATAAAACTTATAAGGTTTCTTTCATATTTATTTGAAAAAAAATAGCAAAAACTCTTCCCTAATAGTTTGCAAATGCTTAAAAATGCTTTTGTAAGCTGTCAAGTTCAAAATTAAATGTCCCTCCCATTCTAAGATCATTATGATACTTTCTGATATTTCTTTTCTCTTTATGATTTTTTTTTTCTTTTTTGATACTGAGGATTGAACCCAGGGGTACTTAGCCGCTGAGCCACACCCCAGCCCATTTTGTTTTGAGATGGGGTCTTACTATGTTGCTTAGGGTCTTGCTAAACTGCACAGGCTGGTCTCCAACCTGAGATCCTCCTGCCTCAGCCTCCTGGGTCACTGGAATTACAGGCATGTGCCACCGGGCTCAGCACTTTCTGATATTTCAAAGATCAGGTAAGAGATCATTTTGTGTGTTAAGTGCCTGTGACTTGTGTCATTCCAGAACTGGAGACTGGGATGCTCCACTCCTTTGTCTTAGCGCTAGGGGCCATTATCATGCTTTAGGTGAGCCTGATATTCTGCTTTCTGAAGGAGAATGTTCTTCAGATTATTTGTAAGCACTGCACACAACCCAACACAGTGCCTCACACGTGGCAAGAAGTCTAATTTCCTTAATGTGTCCTTAAATGTAATACCTGGGAAAGGAGAGATTGGAATATCTGGAAGAGAAGAACCCCCTGTTCTTGGGGTTGGACAACCTTTTGACTGGTTGGAACTGATAGAAAGCTAAAGCAAATTTATCATCTAATGAAGAAAGACGCATTGGGTTTCTGGGTCACATCAGATATTGGTGCATGAACTTCAGGCACATGAGGTCACAGTGAGATTTTAGAAGGGTACTAGCTGTCCCCCACCCTCCCTGCTCATGTCTTCACTGTGTGACGTTCTGCACTGGGCTCTCTTCCTTCACCGACATGGCTGGTCCCCAACGTGACTGCGCACCAGAACCACACTGCAAACCTCGAGAATACCTGTGCCCTGTCCCGCACAGACCATTCAGTTGAGAACATCTGTGAGTGTGCTCCAGTTGTGGGTTATAACAAGTTGTCCAGGTGATTCAAAGTGAAGTTGGGTTGAATCCACTTCTCCGGGTCAGCATTTCTGTCTTCAGTGTGGACAGATGGCCTGGGATGGGAAAGCATACAGATCCCGACTGAGTGAGACTGAGGTGTCGCGTGAGCTTCTGCCTCTGGAACAAGTGCCCTGGGTCACTGATGGTCTCCGTGGCCCCAGATGAGGAGGATCTAAACCTGGGAGCTTGGGAAGCATGAATCTCAGGCTCCACCTGAGGCCCATGGGATCAGATCCTGCATTTTAAAGATTCCTAAGTGATGTGTAGCACTTCCCTGGCCTAGATCATCCATAATAACCCTCTGGCTATGATACGCGTGGCCCATAATGGGGTGGCCTTATGTTTCCTTACGTTCTCCCTGAGCTCTCTGGGAGCCTCCTGTGACTGTCCAGGTGTGCCCTGCTTCTTCCACCTCTGTGCCTTCGCCTCCTGCAGTAGAGCCTTCCTTTACGTTGAAGGGATCTCCTCTGGACCTGCTATTTCCTACTTATCCTTCAAGATTTAGGTATTCAGTCCTGCAGAGAAGCTGTGTGTAACTATTACCACACACCACACGCTGCCAAGTTAGGTGCACCTTCCTGTAACTTCCATTGACATTTATCATACAGAATTAAAATTACCCATGTACATGTTGAGTTCTCCATCTACACTCCAAATTTCTGAAATGTCAAAAGTATGTCTGATTAAGTTTTCTCTTAGCACCTGTCAAAGTTCCTGGTGGAAAGTCCATCCAATGATTAGTTGGAGAACCCACCAGGTTCTTCTCCCAAATCTGCATTTTCTGCCAGGAGACTGGGAAACGAAGCCCGGTGGCTGGTAGATAACCTACTGTAGCTTGGCACCAGATCTGGAGGGGATGTGGGCACCTGAGAGTGCTTAGGCTCAAGATGAAGGGGTTTGGGTGGGCTGTCTTCAGAAATGGTAAAGGATGGTTGAGAATGGTGTCCCCCCCAACCCAACTTGATCTCTCTGCTCCTTATATTTTTAACATTTATCAAAGCTGACTTTGCTTTCCAGAGGCCACAAGAGAAAAGAAGAAACAGATCATTTTCATCTGTCTTTTAGCTATTTCCCAGACTGACTGAAAACAATTTGCATCCTGTCCAGGTCCTGTAATTTCTGGTTGTTGAAGACAGACACAAGGGTATTGCCAAAGCCTCGTGAGCTCTTTACTCAGTGTGGTGTGACTCGAAGGATGTGGGAAACGTGGGGGTTCCTTTACTTTGACTTGCTTCCTGAGGCCCACACTGGAAGCTTCCTGTGATGGGGTAAGCATTGAGTTTGTATTTGTCTTCAACTTGATTTTGGATTCATATTGTGCATATGTACAAAATGGACATCTATGAGGTGTCCCTGTGTGTCAGACTCTTCCTCAGATGTTGAGGGGAGTGACCTTCATGAGTCATAGATTGTGCCTTTTGGGAGTTCCCATCGTGGATAGGAAGGCTGCAGGACTGAAGGTTATCCCGAAGAACAAGACAATACAAGAAAACAGAAGAAATCAATGAGCTCTACTGCTTATGTTATAAAAAAGATAATGGGGAGTAGAATGTAAAAACAAGACAAAGCAAAAGCAAAACCAACACTTAAAAAAGTGAAAGAAGTCCTAAAAATAGAAAGAGGAGAAAAAGCTTTCCAAATAAGAAAATAGAGCATCTCATGAGGGCAAAGCACAGTATTCAGCTTATTATAGCCTGGGAATTAAGATTAGTACCACCTCATCTCAAATGTAAATATGTTTATCATTCATATACCTTTCTGATTTTTGGGGCATCGTGCAATCATTTATTCATGAATATTCTGAGTAATCCCACAGTATACTAGAAAACATTGGGGAAACATTGGGGAAAAAGGTCAAATTAACACCTAAAGCATGATGATGAAGTCAATTTTATCTCAACTTGAATGAAATGTAACAAAGATGGTAGATCATGGAAAGTGGAACAAGGAAGTAAGGCAGGTGAAGATGTTCTGTTAAATGTAGGGTTGGGTCTTGGCCAAGCCACTAACCAGCCCTGTGACCTTGAATAAATCATACTGTCAACATAATTTTTTCTAAGATGAAGGATGAAAGGAAAAAAATCAAAGTAGAGAGAAAGAAAGAAGAAAGAAGGAGAGAAAATTCCAACCAGACATACCTCAAGAAATTGTTCAGCACTGGAAGAGACAAGAATCTAAACTTCCTCAGAAATGAAAGTGGACAGGCATTAGATTTCCCATTAGCAAAGCAAAATTCTAGAACACAGTGGAACAACACCTTTGTAGTTCGGAGGGATAGAGCTTTCACCAGAGGACCATGGTTAGCTGTGGTGGAACCTCCTGGAATCTTCCCCACCGACCATGTTTTCCTTCTCTGCCTGTAAGCTCATATCTGGTTGTGCGAAGGCATTTTCCAGCAGGAATATGCTAATGTGAAAACCTCTTTCACACTTCTGGATAAAAAGGCATCATTGGTTTAAGTCAATTAAGATGAAACCTTTGCTATTGATTATTTGAAGCATGGAATTATACACAGTTCTAAGCAAGAGGTCTTCAGGAGCTTCTGAGAAAGTTTGTGTTTACTTGGTAAAAGTCTAAAGCTATTCAAAAGGTCTCTTTCTCCCTGCAGCCCTTCTTCGTGCCTCAGATGCAGTTGTTTGAGTTTACGAGGCTTGGATGTGTGTCGTGCCTCTTGTGACCAGGAAGTAAGAAGCTGAGGTGTAAGAAGCTGAGGTACTGTGGATGGCCAGGTAGAATAGAGAAGCCTCTGCCCAAGATGGATACCCCAGAGCTCCTGTTATCTGAGATAAGTGAGTCTTTATTGCCCACTCCAGGGTGGGTATGGTCTGTCACTTGCAGCAGAATGCACCAAAGGGACACATGGGCCCAGTTATCTGCTGGGCTGAAACCACAAAGATATTTTCATTATCAAGTGAGGAAGTGGTTAACCATTTATTTCTTATGCACTTCATTTTAGGGGTTTGTCTGAGGACTTATTCCAGTAAATTGAGGAAAGAAATCAGAATCTACCCCACAGAGCATTAAGAGAGCCGTTGGGAGGACAGCATAAAGGACCAAACCAGACAGGACAAAATGGTGGAAGGATTCCAAATACAGATCAGGAAGCAGGCAGGTTGGGGGCTTCCAGGAAAAAAAGATTGGGTTCTGTGGGTTTTGCTCCGTGGTGGAACACTTGCCTAGCACACATGAGGCCCTGGGTTCCTTCTCCAGCACTGCAAGAAAAAATAATGTGATGGACTCAATGGATAGCGATGAGATCTGAGGGGACAACACACCTGTCCTACCATGTAAAAGCCAGGTATGAATCCTGCACATGTGTGTCTACCATTGGGGGACACAGGGAGTAAATAAGAAGAACTGGTGCAAATATGAAGAGAACTGTGCTCTTGTAGGTAGCATGTGGGGCAGATTAAAGAATGAGAAGCTACTTAATCTCCCTCAGCAGGGATGTTGAACTTGAAGAAATGAATAAAGACAGCATTGGATGCATATGGGCTTAGCAATGTACCATGTTGACATCATTTTAGATTTTAAATGCAAACAGATGCATTATAATCATGTAAATGTAATTTGTAGAATTAATGTTCAAACAAAGAACAGAAATTTGGGTTGTGGCCGTATGACACACAGATCATCACTATTGATCGAGGACAAGTACAGCTAATGTAGAGCGGGAACTCACACAGGCATCTTAAACTACGCTCTAGTAATGATCATTAGCTAATGGTTTCAATAAACTATTCAACATTAAAAGTAATTGATGTAATATTGAAGAAGAATAATATGATAACAAACCTTTTGAGGTTTGGTGAAGGTGCCAAACGGGTTAAGGGAGTGAAATATTCATCTTTGATATTGGAAGGTCTTGCACAATCCTCTTGTTCCTATTTGTCTTTCAGATACTACCTCTGATTGTCACCTGCTCTGTGGAAACTTCCAGTCACCTTCACTTGCAGGTGGGAACACTTCATAACAGTGTCTCCGTGGAGTTCATCCATTGAGTCGACAGTGCTACTTGAGGATTTGCTACCCCAGGTTCCATGGTGGTGCTAAAGAGGAAGAGTAGACAGTGCCTGAGAGCTCTGCACGTGGGACTGGCACTTTATAGGCAGGAAAGAGGGAAGGCTCTGACTACACAGTGAAGTAAGGACTTACAGCTATGACGGGGCCAAGAGGACACCCACGGGGAAGCAGGGTGTGCAGACTCACAGGACTGGGCCTCATTGGAGGAGTGCAGGCAGCTTCTCCGAGGAGGTGATGCCTGAGCTGCTTTGCTAGGCCACGGATGGAGGGGTTGAGCCAGGAACTTGGTGGGAGGGAGTTCGCCGTGGTGAACTGGGCACTGGGATGTGGAAAGTGGGGAGGAAAGAAGCTAAAGATGGTACTAGGGAGAGAGAGGGGAGCGGATGCTGGTGGGGACGTAGGAACTGCATATCTGAGGTCCTTGACAGCAAGTGGGGGATTGTGTCTTTCAAGTGAGAGAATGGAGAAACCACTGAGCATTAGTCTCCGTCAGCTGTCCTTGGGAATGGATCAGGCAGAGCAGCTGGGCCTGGGGCCAAGTCCAGCACGCCTGTCGTTAAGCGTGGTTCCCCTGGAGCACAGCTGCACTGGGAGTTCTTTATCTGTGGGTGCTTCCATACCATCCTGCCAGGGCGAGCCGTGTGACAGAGAGCGTGTAGGTCCCACAGACGAAATACTAGTTACTTTGCTCTTCACAAGTACATTGACTGACTGCTGGAGTTGACTGACCGCTGGAGTCCACCATCTGTCAAAGGATGCAGGGAAGCTCCTGCCTTCTGCTAGATCCGACTGCGCTGAGTCCTCACCTCCTCCGCATGCTCACCTCTGACCTCTGTGATGAGCCCTGAGCTCCTAAGGACAGGACCCTCTTCAATGCGTCTTGGTTTTTCTAACTTTGGTAAAATGATCAACGGATTGATTACATCAGTTCACTCATTTACTTCATTAACCATCCAGTCTGGCTGCTAATTAAGCTGATTTACAAATTAAGGCCAAGGGAGATGGACCTTCTCCAAGTTAGAACCCATCCTAGGCCTCTATCTCAAGCTGCCTGGCTCTCACTTCCTGTCCTTCCTCTAACTCACTGTCCAAATTAGTCTAAAAATAAGCAGCGATCTGAACATCAGTGAATCCAGGAGACTGAAGATATGCATCTACTTATAGAGTCATACGTTCAGAGTTATCATGACTCATTTATGTGAAAAACGTGCCTGGGAGCTTTGACTAAATGTGAGTTACAATAATTTCTGCAGAGCAGAAGTTTGTGCATTATCTTAGCAAGGGGCTCCATGGAACACCCCAGCAATCTCTGCAGACTCCACCAGGAGCTCCACCAGGAGGTCAGAGATGCAGAAGGCTGCGTGTTGCTGTTCCATGCACCTGCTCACCCTTCCTATTAGGAGGCTGCAGACGTGATTAGGCGACAGCACCACAGATGCAGCAGTTGACAATATCCAGAAGAAACCGTCGAAATGGGTAAGACACCGAGGATAATTTTGCTTATACAAAATAGCAGACTGCAAACTAAAACCAAGAAAAACAAACAGGCAGATGGAAGGAGTATAGAAGGCATTGGCACAGCTGTGAGCAGGATTTAGACACCCAGATGCAATGCAGTTTGGGGGGGAGAGATGGGAGAGGATGGGAATCGGAAAAAAGTTCTAGAAAGAAAAAATGATGCTGAAGAATAATGCGTTCCTCTTCTTTTCACCCGCAGGTGAAGAGTTTTTCACAGGCATCATACCATGGGTGCTGCAAGTCACTTTTGGGGGACGGGAGAAAAGTACTCAGGACAGAAGAATAATTAGGCATCATTCCTAGCAGAGGAACCAGCGGCCGTGAACTTGACAGCTATGATTGCAACAGGAGAAGAAAGGCATAACCATTAACCCAGAAGAGAGGGAAGAGTGGGCTTAGCTTTGCTGTTAGCAGAACTATGTAGATAACAGCACAGGTGCATGGCCGCCTCTCCAGAGAGCCGCCATGGGCTTGAGGAGGGGCAGGGAGGCAGGGCATCGTGCCCCGAGTTTCTGCTGTGCCTTAGCCGCTGGGATGGCAAGCGCAATGCCACCTGCCTTAGTCCTCCCTGACCATCGATGATAGCAAATGACAAACCAAACAAATAACCCAACAGCCTCGCGGGTGTATTGTTTCCCTAATTTTCTGGAGTTAGGAAGTTGAATCTCTAAGTGGGGAGCAGCTAAGATTTAAGCCCAGGTCTTAGATGACCTCGAGAGCATCCTCCACCCACTCAAGTACAAACACTACTCGAAGTTTTCAGGGAAAGCGGTTTTGTGAAGTGAAACCAGACTTAACACTGAAAGAGAGAAGCAATGGGTCCTTAGGCAAATTGTGACTGAGAAGGATGCTCGGCAGAGGGTAGCGTCCCTGCCACACTTCCAGAGCAACCTGTCCTCGCTTCTCTTGGAGCACTTGAGTCTTTTTTTTTTTTTTTTAATCTCTTATGTTTATTACTGGCTATTTGTACATTTTAACTCTCATTATAAAGTACAACTGGACATTTCTTATCCTTCCCTGGGAACCCAGCATGACTCGGCTCCCCGAGGTCGCACACTGTGGCGTGGACGTGTGTGACGGAACTGGAGCTGTGCGCCACAGGAGTCCTGCGCAGAGCAGAGGCTGGTTGGTGATGGGAAGGTCGGACTCCCCCAGCCAGCCCCCACCAGGTTCCCAGAACGCCCTCTCCTCTCCCTCTTCCAGTCCACCGCCTCCTCCCCTCAGTCCCTCTTGTGAGAGGACCTCTATCCCCAGAGTTGCTTCTGCTCAGAACTCATTCTCTGAGCTCCCTTGAAGTGGCCTGGTCAAATGAAGTGAGTCCTTATTTTAAACAAAAGAATGGGCTTCTTTTCTGAAAGAAGACTTCCTTATCTATAAAACACAGCCTCTACAGACCCCTTCACGCACCATGCTCGCTAAGTAAGATCATTTGCTTTATTGCCTGTTCCTTTACTTCTTCCAGCGCACAGAGATCAGCACAAAGCTGAGCCCAGCGGGGGGGAGCGCCCCCGTGGGTGCTTCCCAATGGCCATGAGGAGGTAGAGCCCCCTGTTTCAGAGGATGCTTCTCGTCATGGGAGGAGAAAAACCATAGCTTGCTGTTCCAGATCCTGGGCTGTTTGCACCAGCTATTTTGGGGAAGGGGAAAGCCATTCTCACAACACCATCCCCGGAGAAAAGATGCCAATGTCAACGTAACTGTTAGGAAACATCATTAAAGCAAATGAGAAATGGGTTGTGGACATTTTTATGAGCCCAGAATACTCTGCTTGGAGGTTTTATGGGGACCACAGGAAACCAGAGAGACAATCACATTCATAGCTGTTTTTAGAGTCTGGTGAGGATCAATCTTTTTGCTTAACACCGAGTGTTTGGAAAGCAGAAGTTGTCATTGGGGACCATGTTGAATGAAACTTCTTTCAGAGACCTGTGGACCAGAAGAGAGAGAAGGCTCCAGGCCAGGTGGCTGGGGAATCACAGCCCAAACCCTCCCAGAGTTGCAAGGAGAAGCCTTCCCTGTGGTTCCAGGACACTCAGAGAGCTAGCTTTGAGAGAATGGCCTTCTGTTTAAATCTCGGTGGTTGCAACATGGCATCTGTAATCTCTACATGTTGGTTTTCTTCTTTCGTCACATGACATGTGAAGCTCAAAAAGTTTGAGGCAATTACAATGACACAAAAATAGCAAGTGAAGGAATCAGAATTTTACTTAACATCTTCTCCCCTCCGCCTCCCAGTACTAGGGGTTGTACCCAGGGCACTCTATCATAGAACTACTCCTGACCTTTTTATTTTATATTGCTGAGTTGCTGAGGTTGATGTCACACGGTCCTCCTGCCTCAGCCTCCTGAGTCACTGGGATTACAGGCCTGCACCACTGTGCCCAGCAAGCTTCTAATCATGTTGTCTCCCTGATGTAAGGCAGGGATAAGAAAAGGGGGCACATGAAGCATTGTCCCCAAATGAAGCCTCCTGGGCCTTTGTTTAGGGTTACAACCTCTGCAGAGCTACTTTTCTCTGTAAATCAGGAGCTGGGTTTTTAGGCATGCATCCACACAGGGAGATAGGAGGGAGGTAAGCACATTCCTGGCGGGTTGCTTTCTGCCTTCAGAGTACTGCAATTGTGTGTTTTCCCTGGAGCCCTAGGAGAAGGAAGGGCAGATGGTCCAGAATATTCCTGAAACACTCTACTCTCCTATTTATACTGACATCTCGTGGCAGTGTTGTCCGACTGCAGTCTGCATTGTCTCAGGAGCCAAACCTTCAATGCTACCAGAATTCTTTTATTCACTCACACGTTATTGAACCAGAAGTTGCAATGCATCTGGTAGGTGCCAGGCACTAATCTAGCTAGGCACTGTAGGCACTGGAAATACTAAGACATGCTCACAAAAGGACTGTAGAAAAAGCCAGTCAGCAGCTCGACTCTGATGAATGTGAGTACTCAGACACAGAGGAGAGCGAGCACCTGTCCTGGGGAATGCCGAGTACCCAGTGGTAACTACGGTCTGTCCTGTTGTTATTCCCCCAAATCCACCCTAGCTGGTGAGGATTCTTGCTCAGATTTCAGACTTGGGGAAACTAAAGCCAAGCATCAAAAGCTTGTAAATAGTAAAGATAGGTTTTTTAAACCTTGACTTTTTCAGATCTCAAAGCCAGGACTATACTTCCCCGTGAATAAACAGCAAGGAAAGATGAACTTCAATGATCTGGTGACATTAGAAAAGTCTTCAAGAGTGACTAAGCTTATTCCATGTGATTTAGACCCTAAAAACAATGACTTACCAGACTTCCTTGATGTCTAGTGCTTAAGTTCTGTTCAAAATAATTCAATTCAAACAAAACCCACTGTGGACATCATTGTGTATATGCCTCGGCCGGTTTTTTTCTGCGAACTCCTAAGTGCATAAATATCTAATAAAATGGAAATCAAACTCTATGTACTGTTTTGTAACCTGCTTATTTTATCTAACTTACTAGTGTTCTATTGCTCGCTGCACTTTACCGCAAATTTGTGGCTTATGACACCATCCATTGTCTCATAGTTCTGTGGGTCAGAAAGTTGGGCAGACTGGACTAGGTTTTCTGCCTAGGGAAATCTCTCCATTTTAAGGAATCCTTGTCATTAAATTAGGTTTACCTGGATGATTATCCCTAACTAGTTGACCTTAGATACATCTGCAAAATTCCTTTTGTCACATAATACAACTTATGGGAATGTCACCAGCAGGCAAAAGTCATGGCCGCTTTAGGATTTTACCTATAATTTTAACAATTATTCTTTTAACACATACTATGCCTATTGATGTCTACCATGTGTTAGGTTCTAGGCCGTAGACCCATGACACGAGGACTGAATTCACAGAGTTGACATGCTTCTGTTCTGGAAAGATAAATATTTTCTATACTGTATTATAGAATATGATGGTCTTTTCATTTTTAATGAACGTGTGTAATCCCACTGTATAAATGTATCACAATTATAATAAATTACTCCAACTATTGAACCTTTTAGATTCTTTTCAGTTTTTGCATTTGTAAATAACAAAGCAATGAACATTTTCTTTGCACTATTATTAGATAGAGGCCTGAAAAAAAAAAAGTATGGGCCAAAGTATATGATTCTGGTAGGTGATAGTAAACTGTTTACTGGAAAACTTATACCAGTCAATACTCCTGACATATTATTATTATTTTTTATTTTTGTGCAAATATTTCTACTGAGATTGAACATTTTATCACAAATGTGATGTTTCATTATGCACACATACACACACTCACACACAAGATATAGACAGTACAGTTGTAATTCTAATATGGTCTATATTTTTACTAGTTTTTTTTTTCTTTTTTATAGTAATTTATTGGGTTCTTTAAATACTAAGGTATTAAGTTTGTTGTCTTATATACTGCAAACTTCATGCAAATTCATTTTCTTTTGATTTCACTAATGTCATTTAGATAAGTGGAAAGCTTTTATTTTAATCCAATTTATTCCTGTTTTCTTGTATGCCAAGACTAGGTGGCGAAATTTTTTTCATCCCTTTGTGAAAGAATGCACATATATTCTCTTTTGAATTTATTTTTATTATAGAAATATTTAACTTAGTTATAAATTTGGCATCCTACATTATTTTCCAGGCCATTGCCATTATTTCATGAATAAACAAAACAGTTCAACATGTCCTAAAGGTCTACAAATACTTTATTTTATTTTCACACTTCTGACCTTCCTGTATATTCTCCATGTAATCTTGAATGGAAGAGATCTATGATGTCTTAATGTCAGGTAAGCAAGTCCTTCCTCAATATCCTTTGGAAAAACATCTTAGTCAATCTATAGTTTATCTTTCCTGGTATGCCATAAATATGATTTTTTTTTAATTCAACTCCAGCCTTTTCTGTGTTCAGAATGAACACAGGAACATATTGAAAGGCCATGTCAGCTTTAGAGAGAAGCACTATGAATTGCCTTCCCATGTCTCTGTTGTGTCCAAGCCTCTCATAAAAATTCCCCGAGTGCACCTGTGATACCTCTCTTTTGATTCCCACTCTGCTGCCTCCAATCAGTTACTTCCACCAATTGCAATAGGTCTTATTTATATGTGTTGCCTGCTTCCCGATCTCTGCTGTCTTGGTCTTGAGTGTCCTCCTCTCCTCCTGGTCCCAGTGACCTGAAGACCATTTGCTATCTTCAGGTCCACCAAGTTTTCTGCAGGCATGACTACAGAGATTATCTAAAACACTCCTTGGATCCCATTCTGCCAAGCACAAGACTTCCAGTCGTTCTTTGACCCCTACAAAGTAGAAGCTCTTCAGCCTGACCACTCCTCACATTTTGGTCCACATCCATCTCTCCACCTGTACTCTTCTTCAGACTCGGTCTTGCGACTTCCTCCCATCTGCTTCTTGCTCCTTCTCCACCCACGGTACTCCACACTGCACCTCCACGTGCTTCTCCCAGGGCTCTCTCCATCCCCCAGCTTCTTGTACTGAGCATCTAACACTTGCCTGGCCTTTAAAAGTGGGTTCTGACTTTCTCTCTTTCATGAAGTTCTCCAGAAACCCCCATGTTCCAAACATATAGGGAACAGGGTAGTGACATTCTCTCTATATCCTTAGACAATCATCATCACCTCTCCACAGAGTATGATCATTATTTAGTTAGATGCTTATTTTTGATAAATATAAATGTTATGAGAGCTCAGGCCGTATACCACCGAGGTATGACTTCACAGTCCCTGTCATTCCATGACTGCGTAGCAAGCTAATGAACCCGTGTGGACCTATACTCTATTTCAGTTTCTGCAACAAGACTGACCCTCATCATCTCGGTCCATTCCTTCTTCCCTGCTCGCTGTCTCTAATTTCTCCTCTGTTTTGATCACAGCCTATGAAAGCAATCTGACCGCTGTCTTAGAAGATGGAGTCACCTTTTGCCTTAGGATATTTTGTTTTGCCAGTTGAACACCCATAGCATGGATTTTGTGAAGCCTGTGTCTTATTGCCAATTTTGGAAACTGAAAAGTACAAGGAGCAAGACATTTCTTTTTTCCTAGCTGAGGAGTATCATCACTACCACCTTCACACGTATGCCACTTCCTTGAGTGACTGCAGTTCCTGAGAGAGGAAAAAAAAGATAAAGGGCTGGCTCTGCAGACCTCTCGGAAATTAACTTCACGTGTTATCCAGGCCATCCTAGGTTGCCATGGAAACCAACATGTCAGATCAGCAAAACTAAGATCAAGATCTGGAAGAACTCACTAACACGGCAACCTCCTCTTCAGTCTTTCTCTGATCCTCTCTGGGCAGACACTTACGTACCTGTGTGCCTGGGTGCGTGTGTGTGAATTCTCCCCTTGCATCCCAGTCTCTGAGTTGGGACTGGACTCCCCAACCTGTCTTTGATATTGTTGGGGATTTTTCAGGTAGGTGGCCTCAGCAGTGAAACCACCAAAAGAACCTTTCCTATTAATATCTAAAAGATCTGAGGAGCAATGGTTATGTAAGGAGAACTAACCCACCCTCAGTCCTGAGGACTAAGTCACATTCCACAGAAAAGAAAATAAAAAGCTGCGGTCAGTGTTTTGCTAATGTCTCTGCTGTTAATCCAGGCTCCAGTCCAGGGCCAGGGAAAACATCTCATTCAGACCTTGGAGGCTCTTGTAAAGGTCCCTGTTTCAGCTTGGTCAGGGAATTACCCACCCAGGCAGCACAGCGGGGAATGTTTCCTACATAGACATTCCAGCTGCATGTTGCAGTGGCTTTGGGCTCCAGTTTGGAAAAAGGTACACTAAAAAGAAAGTCCCAATAGCTGGCTGATGCTGACTTAGCTTCTCAGAGGGAGGGAGAAATGGGCAGGGCTCTGGGTTCCTGAATGTTCTCCCTGATGGGGAGTGAGGGGCGAGGGAACAGTCCCCAAGAGCAACTGGGAGTTTGAAACCCTTAGGGAAGACACGAACAGTTCTGAGCACTGATTGAGTGCCAGGTGCTGTCCTAGGGGTTTCAAACATGGTATCTCAAAACTCACTTAATTTTCACATCAAACCTGAAAGCTGTGTTTTATCCAAGCTTTGCAGATACAGAAACGGAGCAGACACTGAAAATCGAAACACCCAGATGGCACAGCGAGGCTGGTGTGAGCTTGGCCCCCAGCCTGCTGGGCAGCTAACCGGCTGCAGCATACAGGTAGAGGCCACCAGCACCGCTCGTGTGCCCTGTGGCTGCACCCTGCACCTTGCCTAGCGTCCCTCTATTTGAAAGTTTTCAGAGCACTAGAGAAAGCCTTCATGACTCCAGGAGGGGTCGTTTCCCCCCAGGAAAACTGCCCAACTTCAGATGTCATGGGGAGACAATTAATCTTGGATTTTTTCCTCCTCATCCTCTTTCCTTCCTCCACCCTTCCCTCCTTTCTCCCTTCCATTCTCTTAATAATTCAACAAATGAAACTCGAACATTTATTCTGTTTCAGTCTCTGCATTTGGCAAAAAGGCTAAAGAGATAATCTTCTAGTTTTTGGCTTATCTTGTCATGCTCCTTGACAACTTAGCTCCGTGTGTGTGTGTGTGTGTGTGTGTGTGTGTGTGTGTCTGCACACACATTCTTAATTGTATTTATTCACAGTCATCAGTTCATCCTTTCTTTATTTTTAGTGGTGGTGGGCACTGAACCTGGGGCTTAGCAAGGCAAGCAACCTAGGGCCTCATCCATGCTAAGCAAGGTGAGCTCTCTACTTCACTGCTACACTCCAGCTTCCTGCTTTTTATTATTTTTAGACCTTTTTTCTTGGGTCTGGGGTTGTGGCTCAGTGATAGAGCGCTTGCCTTGCATGTGTGAGGTCCTGGATTTGATTCTTAACACTATATATAAATAAATGAATAAAATAAAATCTATCAACAACTGAAAAAAAAAACAATAAATCTTTTGTCTTCCTTTAAAGAAATTCCTACCTCATTTTGTAATGCCTCTTAATGACTGTATTTACAAAGTTTTGAAGTTTCAGCACTTGCACTGAAATCTTGATTGCACAGAAAGGTAACCTTTGGATAGTGTTAGGTAGCAATGCAAGTTTTCCTTTCTCCTCCACCTGGAGAAGCAATCTGCCAACCCTCAGCTCTGAAGAGTCCACTCCTCTCTCTCCCCTGTTGGACCAGCTGCCATGTGTCCTTTCCGGGGACCTTCAGATCTCACCCAGTGCCTCTTTTTCCCTTAATACTGATATTTATAAGATCAAACACCCAGCATTGTGTATTTTCATTCTGATTTCATTTTTGATACTCAAATCATTTACTAGGGAATTCCAAAAATATGTTTTTAGAAATACATATCAGGTGCTATTGACTTCTAAGATCTATTCTGATGAGAGATCAAGGTAGTGTGATATTCCTATTTTAAAATTTGCTGTGAATTAGTTTACGGTTTGCAAAATGGCCATAAACTTTCACATTTGCCTAAAAATTATCTTTCTTACAATTGTTAGATTAGATTCTATGTTTCTTGGTTCAAATTCATCAACAGTGTTTCCTTTAAATTTCTGTCTCTGCTTTTACTTTTTTTTTTTAATTCCTGAGAGGATTGGTTTAAAACTTTCATTATGTTTATAAATTTTCTTTGTACTCTTGTCATATTTTGCTTTACGGCTTTTCAATATATTGTTATGCTCATACTTTTTTTACTTTACCTCTTATTATTTTATGACCCATAGCTAAATAGTTTTCTTTTTATCAGTATCTGGTTATATGGCATGTATTTGCATATCCTAAACTTCCAATCTTGTTATATTCCTATGTTTTTGATATTTTATGAAATTCGTAGGCTGATATCTTTTCAATCAATCTTACACTCTAGTCTTTTGGTTAAAGATGGTTCAATACATGGTTAATTTGTTTCAAATATTGTGTTTTGTTTTGAATGTTTCTTCCCCCTTTCTCATTTTCCTACATTTAATTTTTTTCAAACATACCAAATATTACAATTATGTATCTGAAAAATTCTGCTACTTCTTGTTGCTGATGATTTTCACAGGTGGTTTCTTTGAGTTGTGTCTAGTGTCCAGTTCATGTTTTGAATACTCTATTTTTGGTGATTCATTGAGGTTTTAGTGTAGAAATTTTGTATTTCCTTATGTTAGGAAAGTGTAGTATAATTTAAAGCTGCGAGGTTGTGCACTTTTTCTGCTTATTTCTTTGTTTTTATGTAGATCGTGTGACTTTGGAATCTGGGGCTGGCTTGTGGGCCTGAATTCTCAGGGAATAAGTTTCTGTGGCCTTCTGCACACAGAGCTAATGGCAGGTGAGCACTGTGTGCCTCTGGAACCGGAATGTTCCACGGGTCCCCAGTCCTCTGAGGAAGTCCTTCTCAACAGGCTCCAGCATCATGCCTTGTCCTCAACTCTAATTTCCCTTCTCTGAAGCTCCAGGGTGTCTCTGTTCCTTCCTCGTGGGTGCCCAGGAAGCTGTCCTCCAGGGCTCTGGGACTGGAGTATTCAAAGGTTCAGGGCTCCTTCATCGCTTCCTGAACACTTATGATTTGTTACTGGCCTCAGCTGACCTACTTGGTAGCTTAGCTTCATGGTAAGAGCAACATTTTAATTTTGTCTCCCCTTTCTAGTTATTTCCTGGCAAGAGGGTGTCAGGATTTTCATCTTTCATCTTACCTTGTACCAGACACACTCAGAGCCCTCTGGAGAGAAGCTTCCTGCCTTTTGGAGATACTGCAGATGCCTATGTTCTGGCCACAACTAAAGCAATTAGTTTGTGCCAGGAAGTTTCCTAGGCACTGTTGATACGTCAACATGGGTATTTCTGTAATGACTTAGTGATAATGATGCTATTATCTGTACTATTTTATGGGTCCAAAATGAAGGCCCAGGGAAGTTGCATACTGCTCGACACAAGGGAATGAACACATCCAGGAATGAAGTAGAAATTCAGGAGATTCAAATTCAAGTCCCTGTGAAATCGAAAGCACCCCAGTCTGCTGCCACACTGTGTCCTGGTGAGTCCAGCAAAGTTTGAAGGCTTTTCTGACTCATCTCCTTTTTTGATGTTCTTCTTGTTGATGAAACTCCACCTGGCTAGTTCTTTCAGAAAGCTATGTTACAGAAAGACTGAGAAACAGTTCTGGTGAAATGAGTCCTGGAGTGAGCCTGGAGCCACACCTTGTACTCCAAACGTTTAAAACTCGAGACCCACGAAAGTTTCTCCGATGTCAGAGGCTCATGGTATTATGGATCAATATGGTGCCTTACAGTTCCTTAATAAAATATTCATTCCAAATTTCCTTCTAAGGAGCTGGAGATTCTAAGACACACTCTGCCATTGCTGGTACTTCCTGTTTGTGAGGCAGACATCATTCTGGCTAACCAACATGATTTTGGTCATTGTATATTTGCTAAGTGCATAATTCATATGGATATTGATAAGTGTTTTTATTAGAAAATGCAGTATGCCAAACATTGGGTCAAAATTCTTTTTTATTATAAGTTATTTATTTTTAAAAATTTTTACAGACTGTATTTTGATTCATTGTACACAAATGGGGTGAAACTTTTTGTTTCTATGGTTGTGCACAATGTAGATCCACACCATCCCTGTAATCAAACCTGTAAATAGGGTAATGATGTCTGTCTCGTTCCACCATCTTTCCTACCCCTGCCCCCGCCTCCCTCTCAGTTCCCTCTATGTAATCTAAACTTCCACCATTCTTCTCATTTTGACTTCCATTCTTGCTTAAGTCCTTTTACACATAGAGTGCTCTTGCTACTGATAACACACCCCGAACAAGAGGAAAATGACTATAAAGCAATGCATGGTGGTAGCAAAATAATTTCTCCTGTTATCACAGAATATCACCATCGTTGTTAACATTATACAAGTCAGAAATTCCTACAGCGTTCACCACAGTCCAATGGTAAGGAGTGCCAAGGGGATCTTTTCCAAATGGGCTAATCAATACTAAAAAATTGCAAAATTGCACAGAAAAATATTTTTAGTAAAGAGTCAATGTGTCTTTTGATGCTGCTTGTGCCTACATCTCTAATGAAAAAAACAACCAACAGTACATTCAAATAGAAAGGAAAAAATTAGCTTGCTGCCTAAAATGAGGAAGCAGCTTTTATAGGTAAGAAAATAAGTGGTGTCAGAGGTCATGATTTTTCATATTTACTGATACTGTGAAAATATTTTTCTACTCGTGGGTAGATGAGTGGGCAGGAATGCAAAATTGGTAGGAAAATTTCTCTGGCACAGTTTAAGTCAAGCTTTTTGCTGCCCTGACAAAAAGACCTGACAGGAACAATTTTAGAGGAAGGAAGATTTCTTGGAGGGTCTCTCAGTTTCAGAGCTCTGAGTGTGTAGACGACCAACTCCATTCCTCAGGGGTTGAGATGAGGCTGAACATCATGGAGGAAGGGTGTGGTGGAGGCAAGGGGCTCACATGATGATCAGGAAGTAGAGAGAGACTCCTCTCGCCAGATACAAAATATATACCCCAGAGGCAGGTCCCTGATAATGCAGCTCCTCCCGCCACACCCTACCTGCCTTCAGTTACCACTCAGTTGATCTCATCAGGGGATTAATTCACTGATTGGGTTAAAGATCTCGACCCAGTCGTTTCTCCCCTAAACCTTTATGCATTGTCTCACATATGAACTTTGGGGGACACCTTATATCAAACCAAAACAGACACTGAGTTGCAAAATTGACCCCCAGAGGTGCTGTGACCCATTCTCTCCAGCAGTCTCTTCTGGCTCTACAGACAGGAGTCACTTTGGCTTCTGTTCAGAGGCAGAATCCTCAGTCTTCAGAGTGTGGTTTACACCCTTGGCCATCCCTACAACGATTTTCTGTCTTTTCCTTTGCCTTCCTGTATGAGTGATTTAGAAGTAAGTTGTGGGCTCTGGGAAGAGATCATAACACTCATTTCTTAAATGGCCCAAGGATTACACCTATACCATGACTTTGATAGCAGTGAAACTGGGCTCTTAGGCTTCCTAGAACCTGGCTTTTCAAGGGTCCTGTGCCAAAAGTCCAGCTCCTGCTTCTGAACCTAAACTTGTGCACCAGACTCTGAAGTTCCTGAGCTCAGGGACCATACTTTTCTTCTTTAACTCTTGTTTTCTCAACAGCTAATACAGTTTTATATGGTAGCTGCTCAGTGTTGATCTGCTGAATGAAGGAGTGAATGATGTCCACACCTGAATCACATGTTTGCCAAGTCACTTTTACAGTATCATCTGCTGCCATGTTGACTGGCAATGAGAACCTTCTGGAGCTAAGAGAAGCTGCACCAAGGGAGTGCTAGGGAAGCCACCAACAAAGTTGTCTTCCACAGCTGCCTGAATTTTACATTTGGTGGCTGGGATGAGCCAGCTCAAGTAAGTTGTTCTACTTGGGAAACCAACTTTGGAGAATTCTTTAACTTGATCTTGGAAAGCACAGAAATGAATGCACTTCATAGACCAAGACGTGTACAAATTCCTAGCCATTGTCCTTCAGTGTATCCTGCGCAGTGCAGTCCATAGAGCGAATTCTGCTCTAGTGTCTGACTCCATCCCATCAGCCTGTGTTTCTTGGCCAACTATGACTTTGCTTCCCACCACCCCCAGGGAGGTTTCTAGAGATGGTTTTGGTTGTTGCTTGTGAGGAGAATGGCACCCAGCCGGTACAGGCCAGCAATGTTACTAAACATCCTGCTAAGTGAAGTGCATCCCCCACAGCAGGGCTATCTGCTCCTGGGCATCAGAACTGACGAGGATGAGAAAGGCTTCACTGTCTACACTCCGCCCTGTCTGAGTGTTCTGTTTCAGTGGGTTTCAATGGGCTATTTTTGTCCTGTCTTTAGCCTTTCTTTGTTGCTGTTGTTGTTGTTGTTCTTCTTCTTCTTTGACTTTGTGCTTATGGCACAGGTCATTGCTGGCCCTGGTCTTGTTCCTTGAAGCCACGCTCACCCTTTCTTTGTGATGATAGCATCATGTCTGTTTGCTTGTTTTGGCAGTGGGGATTGAGCTCAAGCCCTTGCACAAGCTAAACATGCCCTCCACCACCGAGGTATACTCCTAACTCCACTGTGTCATCTTTGACCCTCACGCCAAATTCTTATATCTTTCTTTCTGCTTGCATCTATTGCACTTTTGTTTGTTTTTAGTAAACTGATCCTTGATGGCTTCTCATTATGTTAGCCCCATTTTAATTCTTTGGGTTTGACATTGCTGTTTGGTTTCCTAAGCTGCAGCTTTTGAGAATGTGGCCACCAGGTAGCAGGACTTTCATCCCTGTTTTAAGGAATTCATTAGCCGACCTTTGTCCTCATACCTGACACTAATGCACTTGACCAATCATTAGCCTAAGCTCACCTATGTCGCTGATAATAAGTGGGTTCAGACACTTAGAGATGTTGGCAGAGGAGTCTCAGTGTCCACATAGCAGAAGCACACAAATACACGTTCACTGGAAATCGGAGGACACATGGCTGAGAGATCTGCCTGCCATCTGCACACCAGGAGCATGATGGGTAGACAGAGATAGGCAGTAGACATGAGCAAAGGTGGGGCCATTTCTCTATTGTCTGGTACACTCTGCAGGGTCTTAGGCTTGTGATTGAATTGTAGCCCTGTGTTTTAAACTGAGTAGTTGAAGTGTGTAGGATGACTTAAACGCCCTTTCAGAAGCTGACTCTTTCCTGCACTGTTAGTGTGCATGGGATGCTGGGGCCAGTTCTCCTGGTCTGCCTGCTTTCTTATCCCGCATAATTTGGAAAGCTCATGTATTAGCTTATGTGACAGTTAAAAATTCTCAGGGTGAAGGGTTGGGGACACACCCTACAGCTGCCTTTGCATGTTGTGACCATGAGCTCCTGTGCAGCCACTTGAAGTGAAATCCAAGTGTTGCATTTGCATGACTGTGAACCTCAGTGTAACGCTCTGTCAACCTGCCATGTGACGTGCCAGCTGCACCACGTAGTTTTTAGTTTTATTATGACATAGGGTAAAATGCACAAAATCTTATGCATTTTTATTTTATCACCTTTGCTTTGTAGCCTAAAAAAAAAAAAAATGCCCTTGTAACCGTTACTCACAGAATGTAAGACATGTGGATCCTGAAGCCTCCCTCCTTCCACCCTCCAGGTTCTCACTCACCGTTCTGCTCTAAAAGGAAATGACACTTTGACCTTCATCACTGTGTCCTATCTGTCTGAACTTACATTTGCTATAAATAAAAATAAACTGCTTTTCACTCTATATTGTTTATACGAGCAATTGCTGTTATTGTGTAACTAGGGTCCTTTCTTTCAGATATATGGAATTAGCATTTTAATTTATTCACCCATTGTATTTTGACTAACATTTGTATCATTTCTCATTTGGGGTGTTTATAAATACTTCTCCTATGCATTTTTGTGTAGTCTTTTAATGAGCATGGATTTTTGTTGATTATATACTTAAGAGTAAAAGAGCAGCTTATGGGATATGCAGGTGCTCAACGTTAGTAAGCACTGCCAAGTGCTTTCCTCAGTGTTTGTGCCAATGTACACATTTTCACTGACAATTGCACAGTCTCCTTCCTTCTCAAAATTTTAACCATTCTGGGGGACATATATGCATATATATCCTGTAAAACTTGGGTTTTAATTTTTATCTGAAAAAAGTCTAATGATGTGGATCACATTTTTATGTGCTAATTAGCCTTGCATATCTTCATTTACAAATAACTCCTTAAAATTGTCCAGTTGCAACTCTACATTTTATAATTGACTTCTAGGATTATCTATGTATTTAGGATATGAGCTCCTTCCGTCTGTATATGTCATAAATATATTTTCCATTTCCATTTCCTTCATACATTGTGACTTTTGATAAACAGAACTTGATTTTAGTGAAATTCAATTTGCCCTCTTTTCCCTTTTTGATTAGTACTGCCTGTGTTCTCTGAAAAGTACTCCATTTACCCCGAAATTCATAAAGGTCTCTTCCACCATCACCGTTGAGGCACTTTGCTGTTTTTTCTTTCACATTTAACTACATAATCCATCTGACAATTATTTATATGTAAAGTAAGATAAAAGATTCATTTTATCCAAGTCCTGTGGTGCTTACCTGTAATCCCAGAGACTCGGGAGACTGAGGCGTAAGGATTATAAGCTTGAGGTCGGACTCAGCAACATAGTGGGATATTGTCCCCAAATAAAAAATAGAAAGGGGTGGGGTATAGTTCAATAGGCCCAGGATTCAGTCTCCAGTACAAAAAGCAAACAATAACACCATTTATTTCATGTGGCTATTCAATTGACTGATCTCCTATTAGTAATATAGATATATGTTTTTTTACCCTTTTGTCATGTGTTTTAAGTTTCTTTATTTAATTTTGATTGGTGATTTATGATTACACCTGACAATAGGATCATTGTGACATGTTCATATACGCACATGACATAATTTGATAAATTTTCTTTCCCAAGTACCTCCTCTTTTCCTCCTCCCTCTGGTCCCCTTCCTGTGTTCATCTAGTCTCCCTTTTATTTTTATGAGAACCTACTCCCACCCACTCCCTTTCTATCTATCTATCTATCTATCTATCTATCTATCTATCTATCTACCTACCTACCTATCTACCTACCTACCTATCTAATTAATTTTTCTCTCTTGTTTCCGCATATACAAGCACATATATGATGCTCGACTTTCTGAATCTGGCTTATTTTGCTTATTATGATGCCCTCCATTTCCATCTGTTTCCCTGCAAAGGATACAATTTGTTATTTTTGTGACTGTGTGAGACTCCATTGTGTATAATACCACATGTTCTTTACCCATTCATCCACTGACGGGCACTGAGGCTTGCTCCATATGTTGGCTCTTGTGAATTGAGCTGCTAGAAACAATGATATACATGTATTGCTATATATATGATGCCTTATTTCTTTTGGATAAATACCAAGGAGTGGTATAGTTGAGTCATATGGTAGTTTTGTTCCTAATCTTTTTAGGGATCTCCACACTGATTTCCATAGTAGTTGTACTAATTTACAATCCCAACAAGAGTGTCTAAGTGTTTCTTTTCCCCACATGCTCACCAGGTATTTTATTTGGATTCTTGATGATTGCTATTATAACTAGATTTAGATGAAATTTCAGTGTAGTTTTGATTTACATTTCTCTGATTGCTAAAGAAGTTGAACATTTTTTTTATTATTATTCATTGACAATTTCAAATTTCTTCTTTTAGAAATGTCTGTTTGGTTTATTAACCCAAGCACTGATTGGGTTATTTGTGACACTAGTGGTAAACTTCGTGAGTTCTTTACATATTCTGGATATTATTCCTTTTTCAGAGGAGTAGTTGGCACATATCTTCTTTCAATCTGTAGTCTCTACCTTCATATTATTTCCTGTGTTGTGTTTCTCAGTTTGATGTCATCCCATTATTAATTCTTGGTATCATTTCCTGAACTTTTGGAGTCCTACTAAGGAAGTCGTTTTCTGTGCCCACAGGTTGGATTGTTGACCCTATGCTTATGGCTAGCAGTTGCAGATTTTTAGGTCTAATTCCTAGATCTTCGAATCATTTTGAATTGACTTTGGTCCAGTGTGAGAGCTAGGGATCTAGTTTCATTGTCCTGGTATCCTGTTTTGCCAGTGACATTTATTAAAAAGGCTGTCTACTCCAGGGTATGTTTTGCCAAGGATCCAACGGCTGCATCTGTGCAGATTGTCTTCAAGTCTTCTACTCTGTTCCACTGGTCCCCCCATCTCTATGTCTGTTTGCTGTTTTTGCTACTATAGTACATTTGAAACAAGTATGTGATGCCTTCAACACTGCTTTTTGTTTCACTAAATGCTAATTTTAATGAAAAATCAAGACTGCAGGTATACAATTGCAGGTGTACATACACGTGCAAATTCATTACAATGTTCAAGAATTTATTTTATGTCACTTTTAGGAAAGATGAATATTTTATTGAAATTAATTGTAGGACAGGCTAAACACAGCCCTGCTCAGAATTGCTTTGGCTTTTCTGATCATTATTCTTTTCAATGAATTTTAGGACTATTTTTTTCAAGTTTCATGATGTCAATGACATTTTGATGGAGATTGTATTGAGTCTGTATATCACTTTTGGTATGCCCACTTAAACATTATTATTTCCACCTATCCATGAACACGGGAGGTCTTTCAATCTTCTCACATCTTCTTTATACAAGGTTCTTAATCTTCATTTTAGAGGTCTTTACCTCTTGGTTAAATTTATTCTTATGTTTTAGTTTTTAGTTTATTAAGAATGGAACAGAAGTGCGTGTGGAAAAGATTTCTCCCACTCTGTAGGCTCTCTCTTCACATTCTTGATTGTATCCTTGCTGAGAAAAAGTTTTTTAGTTGGAGTCCATCCCATTTATTGATTCTTGCTTTGATTTCTTGTGCTTTGTGAGTCTTATTGAGGAAGTCTGATCCCTAAGCCAACATGATGAAGCTTTGGACCTACTTTGTCTTTTATTAGGTGCACGGTCTCTGTGGTCTAATTCCCATGTCTTCGATCCATTTTGAGTTGAGTTTTGTGCAAGGTGAGAGATAGAGGTTTAATTTCATTTTACTGCATATGGATTTCCAGTTTTGTCAGCACCATTTGTTGAACAGGCTATCTTTTCTCCATGTATGTTTTTGGCTCCTTTGTCTAGTATGAGGTGACTGTCTATTTTGGTGCCAGTACTATGCTGTTTTTGTTACTACTGCTCTGTAGTATAGTTTAATGTCTGGTTTGTGATACCTCCTGTTTTCACTTTTTCTATTCAGGATTGTTTTGGCTATTTGAGGTCTCTTGTTCTTCCAGACGAAGTTCATGATTGCTTTCTCTATTTCTATGAGGAATGTCACTGGGATTTTAATTGGAATTGCATTGAATCTGTATAGCAGCTTTGGTAGAATGACCATTTTGACAATGTTAATTCTGCCTATCCAAGAACATGGGAGATCTTTCCATTTTCTAAGGTTTTCTTCAATTTCTTTCTTTAATGTTCTGTAGTTTATATTGTAGAGGTCTTTCACCTCTTTTGTTAGATTAATTCCCGGTATTTTTTTTTTCTTCAGGCTACTGTGAATGGAGCACTTATCTCCAAAATTTTTAAAGAACTTACAAAAACTTTACAACAAAAATACAAAGAACCCAATCAATAAATGGACCAAGGGTACTGGGACAGATACTTTACAGAAGAAGACACAGAAGCAATTAATAAATATATGAAAAAGTGTTCAACATCTCTAGTAATTAGAGAAATGCAAATTAAAACAACTCTAAGATTTCATCTTACTCCAATTAGAATGGCTATTATCAAGAACACAAGCAATAATAGGTGTTGGCATGGATGTGGGGAAAAAGGCACACTTTTACATTGCTGGTGGAGTTGCAAATTGGTGCAGCCAGTCTGGAAGGCAGTATGGAGAATCCTAAGAAAACTTGGAATGGACCCACCTTTTGACCCAGTTATCCCACTCCTTGGTTTATACCCAAAGGACTTAAAATCAGCAACTACAGTAACACAGCCGCATCAATGTTTATAGCAGCTCAGTTCACAATAGCTAGATTGTGGAACCAATCTAGATGCCCTTCAACAGATGAATGGATAAAGAAACCCTGGTATATATACACAATGGAATACTATTTGGCCATAAAGAAGAATAATATTATGGCATTTGCAAATAAATGTATTGAATTGGAGAATATCATGCTAAATGAAATAAGCCAAGCCCAAAAAAACCAAAGGCCGAATGTTTTCCCTGATAAGTGTGGATGATATATGATGGGGGTGGGGTGGGGAAAGAGAATAATGGGGGAACTTTAGAATATGTAGAAGAAAATGAGAGGGAGGGGGGTATGAAAAATAGTGGAATGAGACAGACATCATTACCCTATGTACATGTCTAATTACATGAATGATATGAATCTACATTTTGTATAATCATAGAAACAAAATTATGAACCCCATTTGTGTACAATGAATCAAAATGCAGTCTGTAAACATTAACCTAAATAAAAATAATCATAAAAAAAAGAATGGAACTGTTTTCCTGATTTCTTTTTCAGAGAACTCGTTATTGTTATATAATGAGTTTTTTATGTTGATTGGTATCCTGCTACTTTGGAACTTAGTCTGTTCATCATATCTAGAGGTCTTCTGTCGAGGATTTTGGATCTTCTAAACATATGATCATATACCTGCAAACAGTGATAATTTGACATTTACTTTCCTATTTGTATCCCTTTTATTTACTTCCCTTGCCTACTTGCTCTAGCTAGAATTTTAAGTACTACATTGAAATAGGAGTGATGAGAGTGGGCAAATCCTTCCCTTTTTTCTTAATTTTAGTGGAAATAACTTCAATTTTCCCCCATCCAGTATTGTCTTTGATTTGAGTTTGTCACAAATAGCCTTAATGAGTGAGGCAAGTTCCTTGTATTACTAGTTCCTTCAGTGCTTTTATCATGAATGAATGCTGAATTGTTTTCAGACTTTTTCTGCATATATGGAGATGATTTTGTCATTTTTGTCCTTGATTACATTTATGTGGTGAATTATATGGATTGATTTGTGTGTGTTGAACCATCCTTGCATCTCTGGAATGAAATCAACATGATCATGATGTACAATCTTATTAATAAATTGTTGAATATGGCTTGCTAAGAGTTTGTTAGGAATATTTGCATCTATGCTCCTTAAAGATATTGATCTTTAGTTTCCTTCCTTGATGTGTTCTTATCTGCTTTTGCTATCAGGGTAATACTAACTTCATAAAATGAATTGGAAGTGTTCCACCCACTTCTTTCCCATAGAATAATTTTAAGGAGCATTCGTATTAGTTCTTTATTTAATTTGGAACCAGGGATTGAACCAGTGGTACTTAAACATTGAACACATCCCAAGTCCTTTTTATTTTTATTTTTTTTTGATATTGAGTCTTCCTAAGTTGCTTAGGGTCTCACTAATTTGATGAGGTTGACTTTGAACTTGTGATCCTCCTGCCTCAGCCTCCTAAGCTGCTAGGATTACCATGCCTGGCAGCATTATTTCTTTAAAAGGTCTGATAGAATTCATCTAAGAAAACCATCCTGTCCTGGATTTTTCTTTATGGAAAACTTTTAATTACTACTTTAATCTCATGCTTGCTATTTGTCTGTTTAGGTTTTCTTACCCTTTTTGTTCAATTTTATTAAGTTGTATCTGTCTAGAAATTTGTATATTTCTTTCAGATTTTTCAATTTATTGGAAAATAAAAAATAGTCTGTAATGATTCTCTGGATTTCAGTGGTGATATCTCCTTATTCATCTCTAATGCTGTGTAGTTGAGTCTTCTCTTTCTTATGATTAAATTTGTTAAGGGTTTATCAATCTTGTTTGTGTTTTCAAAGAACCAACTCTTTGTTATATTGATCCTTTGTGGTTTTTAATCTTCTATTTCATTAATTTCATTTCTTTTCTTACTTCTATTGGTTTTGGAATTGGCTTATTCTTGTTTTTTCAAGGCATCTCAGATATATCATCAGTATTTTAATTTGCAATCTTGGGATTGTTCTGGTTTTATTGATGGTGAACACTCATAGCTACCGATTTTCCTCTTGGAACCTGCCATCAGAGTGTCTCAGAGATTCTGATACATGTCCGTCTATTCTTGCTTGATTATGAGAATTTTAAAATTTTGCCCCTGATTTCTTTTATGATTCATTCATTCTTTAAAACTATATTGTTCATCAAAAACTCTACACCAAGAATACAAATAACCCAATCAACAATTGGGCTAAGAAAATGAACAGACACTTCACAGAAGAAGATCTGCAAATAATCAACAGATATATGGAAAAATGTTCACCATCTTTAGTAATAAGAGAAATGCAAATCAAAACTACACTAAGATTCCATCTCACCCCCAATTAGTATGGCGATTATCAAGAATACAAGCAACAACAGGTGTTGGAGAGGATGTGGGGAGAAAGGTACACTCATACATTGCTGGTGGGGCTGCAAATTAGTGCAGCCACTCTGGAAAGCAGTGTGGAGATTCCTCAGAAAGCTTGGAATGGACCCACCATTTGACCCAGCTACCCCACTTCTTGGCCTATACCCAAAGGACTTAAAATTGGTATACTACATTGACACAGTCACATCAATGTTTATAGCAGCTCAATTCACAATAGCTAAAGTGTGGAAACAGCCTAGATGCCCTTAACTAGATGAATGGATAAGAAACCATGGTATATATACACAATGGAATATTGTTCAGCCATAAAGAGGAACAAAGTTATGGCATTTGCAGGTAAATGGATGGAGTTGGAGAATATCATGCCAAGAAAAATAGTCAATCTCCAAAAACCAAAGGTTGAATGTTTCTCTGATAAGTGGATGATGATACATAATGGGGAGTGGGGAGAGGGTAAGGAAGAATGGAGGAAGGGTGGATTGCGTAGAGGGAAATGAGGTGTCGGGATGGGGCGGAGGGAAGAAAAGATAATAGAATGGACAAACATCATTATCCTATGTACATGTATGAATACACAAATGGTGTGACTCTACTTTGTGTACAATCAGGGAAATGAAAGTTGTATCCATTTGTGTACAATGAATCAAAAAACAATAATAAATATATTGTTCAATCTTCATAGATTTTAGTTTTGTCTATTTTTTGCTGTTGATTTTTAATTTCACTGCATTATGATCTATAAGAGGCAAAATATTATTTGAATATTTTTGTGTTGGCTAAGATTTGTTTTGTGGCCTAAAATATGGTTTATTTTGGAGAAAGTTCTGTGCCTAGCTCCTTTATTGAAAAAAAAACATTTTCTTATATGACAATTCAGGACTTCTTTGTTATAAATTGGTCACTATAAATAAGCAAACATGATAGCCTGCTTTTGGACCTTCTGTTCTCTTCCATGCTCTGTACCCACTCTTTTACCAATACCCGTCACTGTAATATATAAAGCTGTTACTCTCTGGTCACATATCAGCTGACCTTTTTATTCAAGGATATTTTTGTATCCTTGGACCTTTGCATTTCCATATAAGATTAGAATGAGCCTGTTGATTTCCTCAAACTATCTACTGGGATTTTACTTGAATTATAATACATTCATAGGTCAACAATATCTTAAAAACCAAACATTTTAAATTGTATGTTCTACCCTTTGAAGCTGATACATAGAAATTATTTTTTGTTATTGACCTTGTATTCAGCAAAATTTTTCAATTCAATAATTACCTCTAATAATTTGTTTTTAAAATTTTTATGTACTCATTCTTCTCTTTTGAAAATAGTTATAATATTATTGATTTTTGAATGATTTTTTGAATTGTTTTTGGTTTTGAATTTTGATTTTTTTATTTTTAAAATTTTTTTATGTTGATTTCAATGTTATTGTCTTTTATATTTTTCTGACTATGATCTCCAACTTGCCTTTGATAAGAATATTTTTTTTTCCTGTCTTTAGTAAGCTCTTTATCAGCTATGGAGTCATGAAGTAGAGAATGAACTGTCCTTTAACAAGACCACAAAGCTGTAAAGAAGCATGATTGAAATGAAAACTCTCTATAAAATAATTTTTAGTTACATTTGCCTGGTAGACTCATAACTCTAATAAATCTTAAGTCTATAATACTATGATACAAGTAAAAAATGCAGTTAAAAGGAAAAAGTACATTTTCAATATTTGAATATCTCCAAACTTAATAAGAAAAAAATCAGTAAGACATTTACTTAGGTCATATTTTAAGATGCCTTCAATTACATGCAAACCAACTTTGGCAGAATAATAAATGCTAAAACAAGGAATAGGAAACTGAGTACAGATGCATTTGTTTTCTGTACCACAGGATGCCAATTTGCTGATTTTGATAAACAATTTGTACTACAAAACTAATATTAAATCTAACTATTTTGTAAGATTGAGAGTTGTTATAGGTCCTTTTAATTTACATCTTGATATTTTGGTGTTTTCTCAGTGCCGTTACAAGTTTCCACATTGTAAGCTGTGATGTTTGCCTTTGAGGAAGATGGCTTCTGGTGTTACCAGTCACTGCTGATTTACATCTTGCTCTGGTGGATCTTTGTTTTAGGACTTATATGTTGACTAGACAGGCAGCAGACCTCTAAATATATTTTTGTGATTTAGGGTAAATGACCTCGTGTTTCACTTTGGAGTTCCATATTGATTTTTGATATGAATCTCTGTAAGTTCCAGATGAGAGTTTTTGATCTCTGTTCCGCTACTTTCTGTTCCTAATAAAAATTGTGACTTGGAATTATATCTCAGTGGGTTCCCGTAGAATATTCAAAATGATTATGTTTTTTCTTTTGTGACCCATATAAGAACAACATATAGATGAAAAGTGTAAAACTTAAAGGTTAAAAGCAAACAAACAAGACTAGGAAAACGAGCATTCATAGCCTCACCAAAGGCAATCATAATTAAAACTTTTTCCACTAAGGGTAATCACCAGATATACATGTGAGTTTGATTTTACAAAATAACTTTTCACAAATGTTTAAACATTTGTAAACAACTTTTTGTGTCAGTGAATATTCATTTATAATGTCCTTTTATGATGGCTGAAGGCCCGTTGTATGACTTTACCACAAAATCAGCAACTTTCCTGAAGTCGTACATTCATTTTCTAGTCTGAGGACGAGGAGGGTGCAGGAGCTTCCTCAGCTGTGCAGTAGATGGGCATGATTTTTCTGGGCTCTGATGAGTCAAACGTGTCCCCTGGGCAATGTAGGGCATGGGGTGGTGGGTGGTGGACTTTGCCTCTGTGCTTTTCCTGACCATTTCCATGTGTCCTCAGAGCTCCAGTTTGAACATCTGTATCTTTGGCTTGACCTGGTTTACCAACTGTGATCTGGGTTTGGATTTACATTTTTCTGAGAATACAGTTTACGAGGTTTCAAAGAGTCCCATCCACAAATAGCCATTAGTTATTTGTTAAAGGGGAAAACCTTCAAAACTTGCGAATCTAGTGGAACATTGACTAATATTTCTTGATGCCAACTTAATGAAAATTCTCATGGGAATTCTGGAAACAGTGATTCAGGAAGTGGAAGCGATTCATCATCTTAACATCGGGTATCCAGTTTGGGGAATTTGTCATTTTTTGAAATAAAAGAAAGGCGAGAATTGAGAGTATTTTGTAAATGTGCAGGTGTAGGAGTGTCACGTACTTATATGCTGTATTCTTGTGTATCGAGGCAGCAGCAAATCTCCATCGAAAGTCAGAGAGTGTTTCTCTTGACATCTTATTGACTCCTGTAGAAGCCACTCTCAAAGATTAGAGAAGAAAGTCTTAGATGCAATCCAGTTAATCAAAGCTTTATTTCAATGCTTTATTTAGGACATAGAGTGCATTTGATCCTAAGAATAGGATGGGAGAAAAAGGTGAGAAATAAAAACGATGGTCTAGGTCAAGCCTGTAGCTTCCAATTCAGACAGCACAATGACTCTCAAGCAAGTGGACATCACCATTTTGTATGGCTTCAAAGACAAAGGCCAGGAGAACTTACGCAACTCTTACACAATGTGGTCAGTTCAACGCAAAAAGTGAGGGTTTTAACCCAAGTGTCCTGGACTCCAAAGCCATGTTTTGTTCCCCTACCTTTGTGACTTCCTAAAATTGTGAGAGGCAGAGACAAATGACTTCAGAGGCTGACGTTGTTGTGGTCACCAATGATAGCTTTTTGAGGCACTGATCATGTGGTTTCAGTGTGAGGGGGTATACCAATTACAGCTAAGTGTGGTTTGCACAAGGGTCGAGGTTATTAATAGCCTCATCAAGGGAGAGCATGAATTGAATTCTACCCAATTCAATATGACTCAATTCAATTCAAGCTGAAATCACTTTTCAAGTACCAGTTACATAGTCCATTATTTGCTAGATCTCTGTTGAGGGCAAAAATGTTGAGGTTGGTATTGTGCCCTTTAGAATCTCTGGTCTGGCTAGTGACAGGATGAACAGTCTTGGGACACTTCATAGGCACTTTCACGTTAACCTGCAAGTTGATAACAGTGGCAAACGTGGTGGACTTTGAATCAGATATCTCAGGTGCCAGTACAAGTCTTAACGCCTCCTACCTGAATCACTGGGGAATTCTCCCATGTGTAAAATGAGGATTTAAAAACTCAAGAGATTATTTTAAGAACTAAACAAGTGCGACCTTGAAAGTCCATTTTTATTGCTTATGAACCATGGAGGTTAGTCTCTGTTAGAAGATGAAATTAAATGTGATGGTCATTTTACTCTCCATTTAATTAATTTCACCCAGACATTTAGTTAGAAGCTAAGACATCTCTTGGGGGTAAAAAGAGCAAAGACATTGATTCCTGAGGTTCAAAGGTAAAGAGTGAGTGTGTTGTACTGGATGGTCCCTGAATAACTCATAAATCCTTGGAAAGGGATACTGGTATCTAGCAATCCGTAGATGACTAGAGAAGAACATTTTGATTGCGCTCTCTGTGATACAAAGTGAAAGAGCTATAGAGTTCAGAGCTGAGGTCCGTTCAGACTCAGGCACTTTGACAGTTGGTATCACAAAAGAAGGATGCTTTCTATCTCACTTTGAGAAGCCATAATGACATGGGTAATTTAGGGCTTATGTATTCCATCTGTCAACAGAAATAGGTGTCTCAGTAATCTCAGTGGCAGGGTGGGAGCTAGACATTGAGAATGAGATGGGTTTTTATTTCACTGTAGTTTTGTACCACTTTTATTACTGCCTTTAATGATGCTGCTGTTATTGTTTGCACTGGGCTTCAGACTCCACCAGGGGTGCAGACTGGTTCAATGGCTGGGCAGCAAGACTGGCCATCATGCCGTTTTGCCCTGGGCATCCTCTGAATGCCTGCTGTCCAGTCCTGAGAAGAAGACAAGCAGATGGCATCGGTTATGATAAGAGGTTGGTCTCCTGAGACTCATACCAATACTGGGTCACAGAACTCTGTGGAAAGTTGGAAGATTTTGCTAGAAAAGAGGCAGAGACTTAGGAAAAAAAGAGACTAGGAGTAGAATGGAAGAGCAGTAAGTTCAGAAGTGAAAGGGTATAGGTTGAGGGTTTGTGTTTTGAGTAAGGCACATGATAACACACTAAAATACCACAGTGACACCACAGGGAAGTGGTACTATAACCATTACCATGATTTCAAAGGGCGCCTTTCCCAACATTTTCCCGAGTTTCCTTAATCCAATATTTTCATGGGTCTCAGTGACATCAACCCATGACCTTGACGAGGATGTCATCTGCTTGTCTTAGGACTTTATTTGTTCTCAGAGGTAGATAAACCTGGCAACTTAGTAAAAATTATCCAAAACTGACTTCACATTTGGAATTACTGTTACTTTGAACCCAGGTGAACTGAGAGACCTTCCGCAGGTAACGGATACAATACTGACCGCTGGTCATCTTTTCTTTGTCAGAGTTGAGTGGAGTCCAGATTTTCTCCCCATTCATTGTTTATAGGAAACAAGGCAGTAAGAGATGAGCAGCTTTTTATAGTTATATTTGAGGGCCACAGAGCACAGGTGGAGAAGGAGGGCCTTCAGCTGGCTCAGGGTCTTTAAGGTGCATTTTTAAACTACAAAACAGGACAACTTGCAATCAGACCCCTGGGAAACTCCACCTGGGGGTTCAGCAGGTGCTGGTGATCAGGAGGGCCCGGAGCACAGAAGCTGCCGGGTCGGGTGACTGGCCCTAGGCCCGCTGTACTCCAGGGCCTGGGAGAAGCACCTTCAGTGCGTTTTATTTGCCCTAATTCTTTTCCTTTAACCCAGTGGAACTCCTCTGCGCAGATTCTTCTCTTGCCCACCAGGAGGAGACGGGATGCTGATGGGCTTGGTCCCCTCCTCTCTTCTTTTCCTCTCTCCCCAGGCTCTTTCCCTGGCTCCTCCCCTTCTCCTTCCATGTCTCTTTCTCCCTCCCTCTTTCTCTCTGCCTGTTTTCTTCTCACCCTCTTCTCTGTGTTTCTATCTCTCTGTCCTGTCTCTTTCTCCTAATCTATCTCTGCTTCGAGCTCAACTGAATACCTAAATCCCGAGTTTTATTTGCTCTTTTAGACTCTCTTCTGCCCTTATATGATTTAGTTATTTGCTTTTCTCAGAGTCATACTAAGGTTTTCCAAACTAAGAGCCTTTTTTGTTTTTTGTTTTTGTTTTTGTTTTTTTTGCTTTCCATACTCTGTGAAAACCTCCAAGAGGGTAATCCGCCCTGAGGTCAATTCTGGGATCCCTGACTTGGGCCTAGGGTTCAGACAGACTTACCAATGTTCCTTGGAGGGCTGAGTTCACATTACCACGTGCAACACTAACATATTCCTGGAAGGTATGTTTGATTCACCATTACCCCATGGTTGCTAGTAATGGTGGTGGTGTGGGCTTAGGTAGTTTCTCTTCTCTGTAGTAAAACCGAGGTGTGGAGGGGGCCTTAGCCGTCTGAACCTCCCCCTCCCATCTTGGGATTCCAGTTGTGCTAACTCAGGCCTGAACAGGATGTGCGTGTTAGCATCCAGCCCACCTCTGGATCTGGGGCTCACAGGACTCTGTGTGGAAGGTGTCTGCTTCACTGTGAGGAGGCTGAGTCCAGAGGGCTTCCATGGTAGGCTTAATAGTGGCCAGCTGAGGACCCACCTGTTATCCTGCCTGTTATCAAGACCCTCTTGGACTTTGCAGCTTCTGACCTTTGTGATGTTATGCAATGGGAAAATGCCAGTGAATTCTGGTCTCATTAAGACGATTTTCAATGCCTTAAGTGGAAATAGACCTGACTAATAAGGGTGCCTTCAAAAATAGCATCAGTTCATTACAATTTTACTTATAAGGGATTTTTATTTTTCATGCTCACTGAGTACCAACTCAGCCTAAGTTGTATCCTTAGAAAGTCTACCTTCTATTAGAAGGAAACAGATAATAAATAATATTAAAATTAATAAAGAAAAATGAAGAGAAAGAGTGCCAAGGACTTCAAAGGGTCACCTAGGGTGCCATGATAGGGAGTTTCTAAGTGGGCATGGGAGGTGGATGCTTTTTCTTTTCTTCCTTGGTCCTGGGAATGGAACCCAGAGGCACTTTACCACTGAGCCACATCTCCAGCTCCTTTATTTTTTTAATTTGCAACAAGGTCTCACTAAGTTGCTTAGGCCCTCACTAAGTTGCTGAAGCTGGCCTCAAACTTGTGATCCTCCTGCCTCAGCCTCCCAAGATAATGGCATTACAGGCATGTGCCACCATGTTGGTAGCAGGTGGATATTTTAACATAGAAAAATAGAGACTCTCACTTAGTGTGAAAGTGAAGTTGAAAGACACTAATCCAGCTAAAACTGCTCCCCAAAGACATTCACCCTTCTAATGCCAAGCACACCACACTTTCCAAAACTGTTTAAGCTCTCCCAGGGAGGGGACTGATCTGCCTAATGGCAGCCAACTCTTGCTCTGCCCAGACCGCATTCCCCAGGTTCCATGGTAGGCTCAGCTACATACATAGAATTTACCTCTATGAATAGCTGAAGAGGAAAGAGGTGTGGGACCCTTGCAGAAGTGAGGCTTACCCGTTGCATGACCTCTCAGCATGCTGCAGAGAGGGTGCTGCTCACAGTCGATGCCGAGGTAGGCATCCAGCCCACGCATCTGTAATAACCGTCCCTGGAAGGGCCTCTGTTTACATTTTTATTTTGCTTCACACTCTGTGTGTAGTTTTGAACAGGACATCTTTAAAATACGCTCCAACTGTGTGATGGTGCTGGGACACAATCAAGCATGCACACTTACGGGTTGGAAATGCAGAGGAGGGTGTCTGCCCGCTCTGAAGTTTGTTAAGTTTGTCCAGCACTCCAAACGTTTGCAGCACAGCGGTTCATCCGCTGCCTAGTGGAGAAGCGTCCCCGGCCCTTCCCACACGTGTTCTGCTCGGTGACGGGGCCCAGGCTTCTGACTGCAGCCACTTCACTGGGGGCTCGTTGGCGTTAGCTCACAGCATTGTCCGTAAGACCTGAGTGGGTCGAGTGTAGTGGCTGGTGTTTATGTGAGTCCTGCTCTGCATGTGGCATCCTGGGTCTGTGTGGAGGCTGCGACTCTGTCTGGTGAAGCTGAAGTCTGCGTTTTCTCTGCCTGCAGTTGTTCTGGGACCTAGAGCAATAGGAAGGACATTGTAAATGCTGCTTTTGGAGGGAGGCGTAATTTAAAATATGTGCTTAGAATCTGAACATGTGGACCTCAGGATACTTCCTATGTGGCCCCATTAAACTTGACCAAGCAGTGGCAGCTCAAGGAATTTGGGGTGTTCTTTATTATCACTTCATGCCCTCTGTCATCTGGGATACATTAGTAGCACATGGAACACCCCCAATGACTGCATCCCGGGGGGTCTATGGCCACCTTTAGGCCAGATGTCATTGCATTATCTAAGTGTTATGTGGTGCAGATGCAAATTAGGCATCTGTGAGCTGTAACGTTCCAGATGATGGACATTTGCCCTGCCTGAGCATAAGAGCTCCAAACAAGAAAGAATGAGAACTGCAGTTTCGTTGCCACAACCCTCAACGTAAACAGGGTGACTGCAGCCTTGGGCGTGAAGGCTGGCCCTTGCCCACAGGGATTGAGGCCAAGGATGCTAAGGGGACAGATGGGCCTGCGTAAGCTTGGGAGATACATGAGTCACAAAAAACCACTTCATAGCCAGATAGCCCAAGACAATACAAGGCAACCTCAGAGCCAGTCGCCCAAGTTAGAAGAAAGAAGTGCTTCACTTACCTTCCACCCACAGCAGGAAAGGTCACTGGACCAGAACCTGAGACTGTCTGGTATCTGCCCCATGGTTGGATATTTCCTTCACGCCTCACTGACCTCTAACCTGCTTTTTCCCTCTGCATGTAAATCTAGTTATCTTTAGCTGGAACTGTGGGCAGCCTCATGAGAAACAGGCAACTTATTTTGTAGTGAAAAGTCAGTGTCCTTTCAGCTTATTATTTATATGAGAGAGGGTATTGGTTCATTTGTACTGCAAATGTGCACCTTTGAACTACGCTAAGGTCCTTGCGTATGGACAGGGACTGGATGGATTCACACATGATTTTCATCAGGTAGAAATAAGTCCTGCTAATTAAAAATTCTCCTCCAGACCCAGAATGCCCGCATTGCACCCGTGAAGTCAAATGTTTGAGTTTTTAAAAGGACTTTATCCTTCAAATCTCTGGCTACAGAGAGGGAATGGAAAATAAACACATCCCGTGTGCTGCTGCTGAGTATGGTTAGCTTGTCTAGAACCACGTTTAATTAGATTGTCAGTTGGGCCTCTGTGTCACTCTGAGTCAGCAAGTGCATTTCCATAGTGATGTATGCTGAAATCTTTCCCAGTTCCAGAAATTCAGCTCATCTTTCTCTTTGTTCCATCTTGATTAGAAAGGTGATCTGAATTAGTGGGAAAAAACATCCAGTTGGGGATCATTAGACCTTTGTGCAAATCTGAACTCCCCAAGATGAGATTACTTGTATCATTTTAGCCTGAGTTTCCTCTACTCTAAAATGGAGATCAACTCCCACTTAAGTGTCTTGATAACTATCAAATGAGATAAAATATGAAGTGCCAACTACAAGTTACTCTTATTAACTATTTCTTAGTTCCATTTCCCTCCTCCTTCAAGGCACCTCCAAGTGGGGAGAGCATCTAGACCTATATCTCAATTTTGCTTTGAAAGGCCTATTCTTTCGGTAGTTTTTAAAGAAATCCAGCCTTAGAACAGTCCTCTTTTCATCCTGATTCTTTAATCTCTGCACGGTTCTACCAACCCGTCTCCCAGTCTTCATGGACTCCCCATTCTCATAGACCCTCAACGGCCACCACGCAGACTCATGAAGGAGCACATTTTACACTGTCTTCTTCCAGTCGCCTATGGCTCTGTTGCCTGCATGAGCAAGTGTGAGGCTTGTCCATCATCCACACTTGCATCCACTGAGCAGTAAACAAAATGATTGGTCCCCTGGGATGCAGACCAGTGGAAACACAGATAAATAAGCAGAATCACCAGGAGACCATAATTCTAGTGGGAAAACAAAAAGCAAGCAATGTAGAATAATGTGCTACATACTAGAGAAAGAGGGCAGTGTCTTTTTCCAAATACAAATTGGGATTTATTTTGTTGATGCCTATATATTTTTCCTCAATAGTGAGAATTTTGGATGGATATCCCAGGTTTGCTCTGAGTGGATGATAACTATTAGTTTTAGCATTGAATACACCGCTCAAGTGTCTATTTTCTTGGAATAATGTGAATGGATGGCCAAGAGCAGGTCCTCTGCCTGTTTTATCTGAATCCTCACATGGCGGAGGGCATGGTCTGCTTTTTGCAGTAAGTGGATAATGTTGAATAGAGAGTACTGGCTTCATACCAAACAGTGAATTAAAACCCAGTGTTTTCAAGTCATAGGGAAAGGCATGATAGGTCACTTTCTGAGCTCCCCATGAGAATTGGGTTCCGTAGGGGCCCAGTGAAGCTGAAAGCCACCTCAGGGATTGTGGGTTAGGCACACAGTGCAGAGTTCACAATGCCCAGAAGCCAACCAAGACAATGTTAGTGACCCCTTTCCTCCCTCTGGTGCGGATGAGCAGGATGCTTTTGCAGAGTCCTGCTTCTCTACGGCAGAGCAAGGGGAAATCAATGTGTGCTAATCATTGCCGATCCAGATAGTACGGAAACTCATTTCTCAAAGTTCCCTGTATACCAGAGACCTTACCACTAAAGAACCCCCAATTAGGGACCACCTCATGTACTCTGCCACTTCAATATTACACAGGGCTTTGATGTGGGTGCATGAAGAGCTTTTTAATTAAACATTCCTTGGTGCGGAACTTGCCTTCTGCATGCACTTGGCTTTCACTCTTTCCTTTAAATATGGGAGGAGGATATTTCTCAACCAGGGTATATAGACCTTTTTGTTCTTTTGTTCGGATTTTACTGAAATGTTAACTTTGCCTCAGGGTCTCCCTGAAATTGAAATTCTCAAGAACTTTAAATTCCTTTCTGCATAGACAAGAGAAAGTGAATTTTTTCCCACACTATGAAACCATGCTATGTATTCATGGAGTTTTGAAATGCATTTTCAAGTCACAGAACATTATATTATATTAACATATGGGAGGTGCCTGAGAGAATGAGGGACCTGACATTTAAGCCACCGGCCCTACTTCTTGTTGGGGAAGTAATCTAACCTTTCCACACCCTCTGTAATGGTAGTAAGGCACTTGGAAATTCCTTACTGAATGACTTCCTTGCAATTAAAAGCATATGTCTAAACTACACAAAGGAAACACATATTTTTATACCTTAGATTTTTCCTTAGAGTTTCTTCCCCAGAGATTCAAATATTAAAGACATAAATTTTTAGAGACAGAATGATAACTGTCTGGAAGCAAATGGATGTCCACGTGGCTGGAATCTGGGTTTGTCTAATGCCCGGACCATCACGTTTTTCAGCCTGGTGTGTTTGATGTGCTGTTGAAAGAGACATCAGGCAAAGATGAAAGCATTGGGGACTGTATAGGTCCTGATGTCCATTATGGTGGCTTAGAGAACACCATTTTTTTTTTTTTTCAGGGGGTAGTTTCTGGGATTAACCCAGAACCTCACTCATGCTGAGCATGCATTCTACCACTGAGCTACACCTGAAGGTCACGTGTTTTTTCCTTTGATGTATTAACTTGGGTAACAAGTACTGAGTACTGAGTTCCTACCATGTGGCATCACTACTGAGTTGCTGCAGCTACAATAACGATGTGGTAAGGAAAAGCAAAGATATATGCTTGCCCTCAAAGCATCTGCACAGAGGTGGAAAGACCATGTCTCGCTGTTTTACTCCTTCTGTCTTCAATGACCACAGTGATTCATGACTGTGTTTAAAGCTGAGTTAGAGGTTAGATGATATAAAATAGAAAAAGCTCCACCCCCTCCCTATGGAAAGAATAGCTCACTGAGAAATTCAAGCAGAGGATTTAATAGTAACTCAATAAGGAAAAAAGAATGGTCCTAAGAGAGTTTCCCTGAGGAGACCTGTGGACTTAGAGGGATAGATCATCTCTGCCTTTGGGAGACATGTAAGGCTCTGCCTTCCCTCTGTTCAGTCTGAGCTATCTCACAAGGCAGAACCCCATCTCACCAGGTGGGTCTGGGCCCAGGGGGGCTGCAGTTCTTGGTCTTAGCAGCATGGTGAGCTCCAAGAAAGAGGAGAACCTTCTTCCTCAGTTTAACATATGGGAGAGCCTCTTGGTACAAATGCACACTGGGATTGGGTCCTCAACTCTAGTCCTCTTCACTGGTGCCAACAAACACATCTGTCTGTCCCATTACCTACTCCCAGAAAACCTATATTAGACATTTATAGTTTTGATTTTTGCAGAACTGGCAATCCTCCCACTTCTTTGTGTGAACCGTTCTTCCATTAACAAAATTACATGTTGACAAGTAACAAGCCATGTTCCTTTATGACAAAGACATTGACCCAGAATTGGACTCCCCATCAATTTAGGCCAAATAGAATTTTTATTCAGTGTTTTTCAATTTGCTAGGAACAGGGATGTTGATCCCACAGCCTTGGAGTAATGATAGAAAGTTTAGAGACATATTTTTAGCACATGAAAAAAGATGTTCTCTGGTGCAGTGGGAGAGAATTAAAGAAACACAGAAGAGAGAAATAGAGAAGTTCCCTGAGTCCCATCGTACCCCAGATCTTGTGTTTTCTGCTATCAACCTACTGTTTTATTTATCGTTTACTCTGATTTGAACTGATTCATTACCATTTGAATCTGAAACAACTCTGACTACTGATAATGAGATCTGTGCCCCAAATCTGGGCAATGCCAAATTCCTACTGTCAATGGACTCTGGGTAGGTCACACTACTGGGAATTCCTGAGGTATTGATTGTTTTCCTACAACTCTTCTATTTATTCTTAACATGATCACATGACCAATTCAACTGCAAATAAAGCAGAAAAATATACTCTGCCTTATGTACTCAGCTAAATGTTGGGTTTCTCATCTGGAAATACAAGAGGAATCTATGGAAGTGGGTAGCTAGAGTTTTGTTATATTCAGAGATGGAGGAGCAACCTTCCATTTATTTCCCCTCAAAAACTTATAAAAATTATAAAACTTCATAGAAACATTTAAGAGAGAGCAAATAAATTTCCGCACATAAGAACCAAAAAGGAAAAAAAGACTCTGCCTCAGGCCTATTTCAGTAATGCAAGTTTCATTCAACATTCCAAAATCAATTAAGTCAGCATATTGACATACTATCTCTTACTAGAAAGAGAAAAGTACGGTGATGATCTCAGTGAGTGAGAAAAAGAATTTGATAGAATTCAATAACCACTCTTTGAAAAAAATGAACTTCTGCCATCAGCATACTTAGTGGCTGAGAGCGGAAAGCTTGCGATTTTGAGCCCAGGAACTGGAGGAGCGTGGTGGTCCCTGCTTTCTGTTCTCTTGGTACTAAAGGCCAATAGTCCTTGTGGTGAAAACAGGAAAGGCAAAAGACAACCCGTATAAAGATTGTAGGGATTAAGCAAAGGTGTTTTTATCCTTAGGCTATATCATCACATACAGAGAAAATACATGGAAGGTTCTACAGTCATTAACTGGACTTCACCAGGGTTGCTTGATATGAAATTAACATCCAAAGGCAATGAATGTCATAACCAAGGTACAGTTCAGAAAGCAAAGTTTAAACCATTACTGTTTACACTTTCGCAGTATATAAGGTATCTACAAAGAAGTCAGTGAAAACGTGCAAGGGCTACTTTGCGACTTGGATTTTCACTCTTAATGGGATCTTTAAGTGACAGAATTCTTTAGGCAAAAACCCGTAATTATACCCTCCTTTCTCTGCAGTATGTTCTTTCATTTTGTTCTTGTTTACGAAAGCCTATCTGACTCAGAGTCTTGGAAATAGTTTGTTTTATTTGAAAAAACAAAATAGTTGTATGATTTTTAAACTAAACCTCATTTTGGATCCTTTTAGTTATTTAAATTATTAGTTGGAAAGCTGATATATATCCCTTCCATCATTCTTCCATCATTCTGTTTCTGCAAATTATTGTGTTCCCTGCAAAAAACTGTGATGGGTTTTGTTATTTGCTCTCAATTTTCTCAGTTGTCAAATCAATTCTTCACAAAACTACTCGTAAACTCCTTATTATTTCCAGTCTACATCATAGCTAGTGAAGATGCACAAAAAACAGGAATAAATATTGGAGAATGTCTGTTAAAAATGATCATTGTTTTCAGCTGATAAGATTGTATAACTGAAAAGAACAGGATTAAATAATGACAGAAGAACAAAAAAAGAATTTAATAAGATACATACAAATAACATTAAGCATATTAAAATCAAGTCCTTGTCTTGCTAAACAACTTATTTGAAAATACAGTGGGAAGAGACAGCAGTCCTGAGGCTAAGATTCCAAAGGGGGTGTGCATGAACTTTTTCCTGGGAACACAGGGTGGACCTTACCCAACATTTTGCTGTTTCTCTCCCTAAAGGCTTAGCAGTACCCGTGTTAGATTTTATGAAATAGGTCAAGTTCCGGGTTCCCCTGAGGCCCTCAGAGCTCTCTTCTATTCCCAGGACCCAGCTGGGGAAGAGGTCCTGGAGGATCTCTCTCTCCTTTATTCCCTTCTAGGATAAGAAACACTATTTTTTTTCCAAGATGTATTCCCCATATAACTTTTGAGAAAAATCCACTCAGTCTCCAACATAGAAAATATTTTAGGTTCTCATCTCCAGCGCAGTTTGTCTCCTGGAACTTTGAACATTCTGATTCTTGAGAAGAATCTTGATTTTATGTTTATGTGACATGATGTCCAGTTGGTACTAGTTCTGGTTTTTGTTTTCTTAAGTTTCTTCTGACAAAGGAACTTGCTTCCCCAAAATGATACTAGAAACTTCTCAACTTTTACAGGAGAAATGATGATAGGGATTAAATATCGATATTTTCCCTCCCTAGTTCTAAACCATCAATTTTTCAAAATCTCTTAGGTTGCCAATTTAACATAGAGAATCTGAATTTCTGAAGGTCTCTGTCCTACCTGCTTGGTGGTTTCTACCCTCCCTGAGTCTGAAAATATACCCACCTATGTAGTAGATGCACGTGCCTGGGATATATGGTGATTTAGAGAGCAAGAGAGAATAATATCACAATGAGGACATCCCTTCTCATTTCTAGAAGCCAATGCAGAACTCAACAAAGAAAGCAACAGAGAGAGGGAGGTTGGTCAATTAAATTCCTTCCTCAAATTGCAGCTTTTACCCTTCCTGCTTAATGAGTCTTGGACGCATTTCAAATTCCCACCAAGAAAATAAGTGTGATACACTAATAATTGCATAAATTATTGGAAGACCATTTACCTGAAAAAAACTTTCTAAATGGGTGAGAGACACACAATAGTTACGACTATTAAGAGATACTTGACTTGTTCTGGCATTTGGCAAGCTAGATATTATTTTTAGACTAACAATTTTGCTCATATATACAGTAGCCAAATAAAATATATTTTGAACTAGTCAACATATTTTAATTAGGGAGGTTAACTGAGAATTGTCTGTGGACATCTTAAATGTGACTATCATTCAAACAATATAGTCCCTTAAAATACGAACTCTTGTCCTTAATGTCATATTGCCAATAGTAGTTTTTGTATTGCTTTGCTGAGGCAGGAGTGTCACAAAGCCAGTCACAACAATTTAGTGAGGCCCTACACAAATTAGTGAGACCCCTGTATCAAAAATAATAAATAGGGACTGGGGAGATAGCTCAGTCAGTAGAGTGCTTGCCTCGCAAGCACAAGGCCTAGGGTTCGATCCCCAGCACCAAAATAAATAAATAAATAAATAAATAAATAAATAAATAATGGCTGAGAACGTGGCTCAGTGGTCAAGAGCCCCTGGGTTCAATCCCTGGCACCCCCCCCACCTTCCCAAAATAACAACTTTGTTTTGATAAATGCACAGAGGTATCTATCTACCACAAAAATCATGTTATAGAACTTTGTCATAATAAAAAAAATGTCTTCATGCTGTCCTTTGTAGTCAACCACTGTGGCCCATGCCGATCCTGAAAACCACTCTCTCTGCCCTATTGTTTTGCCTTTTTCAGGATCTCATATGAATAGAATCACACAGTGGACAGCGCTTTAGATCTGGCTTCTTTCTCTTAGTAAAATCACTTGAGATTCAACCATGTTGATGTGATTTTCGAGAGTTCATTTCTTTTGTTTCTGAGTACCATTTCATTTTACATGGCTGAGGTTGTTATGAACACTTATAATGAATTTTGCATTAATTTTCTAAGTGTTCAACAAGAGTTGAGATTCATTCTTTTGCACATGGTTGCATATGGTTGATCGTTTCTGCACAACTTGTCAAAAGACTGCTCCTGGTGTATGGAATTCCTGTTGTACCTTTGTTGAGTACCAATTGCCCATATCTGTGTGGTTCTAATCTGGCTTTTCCATTCTGTTCCATCTATGTGCCACTGTAGCCAAGTTTTAATTTTCTAGAGTTTCATTTACATATAGTCAGGCAGTCTGTACTCAATTTGTGTTTACATTTTCCTTTTCTCAGCATAATTATTTCAATATTCCATTATGCTCTTGCATGTAGTTTATTTTTTTATCAATTACTTTATGGTTTCTCCATTTACCTGTGAGGATCAACCTGTGGTTGATTCCAGTTTGGGGTTATTTAAAATGAAACTGCTGTGAGCCCTTTTGTATAAATCTTTGTATGCACGTATGCTTTCCTTTCTCTTAGGGAAGCTCCTAGCAGGGGAATGATGGGGTCATATGGTAGATGTAGGCTTAATACTTAAGAAACTTCCAAACTGTTTTCAAATGTGGTTGTTCAATTTTGCATAACCACCAACAATTTTACTATTGTATTTTACTCTAGAAATTTTGTAGTACTGTTTTGCACTGAGGTCTTTGGTTTATTTTGAGTAAGATTTTGTGAATTGTATGAGATATCAGATTGAGTTCTTAAAATAAGAAAAATATGCACTCTGCACATTTCATTTAAGTTGTTAGGACTGATTTGGTCTTTAATGTCTTTATTGGTTTCCTATTAACTCGTTCTCTCAGTTATTGAGAGTGTGAAAGTCTCAACAATAACTGTGAACTTTTCCAATTTTACTTGTTGTTCTTTCAATACTACATCATATATTTTCAAATTTTATTGTTAGATGCCTAAAAGTTTAAGGTCATTTCTTTCTTTCTTTTTTTTTTTAATCTTTTTAAAATAAACTGATGTTTATTTTTAAAATAAACTGATGTTTATACTAATATGTTTTATCTCACTGTTTTAATCAGCTTAGGTGTTGCTGTGAACAGGACAGCTTAGAGGAGAAGAAGCTCATTTTGGCCCACAGTTTCAGAGGTCTCAGTCTATAGACAGGCGGCTCCATTGCTCTGGGCCCAAGGTGTGTCAGAACATAATGGCAGAGGGGCTTGGCCGAGGAAAGCAGCTCAGGATATGGCAACCCAGAAGCAGAGAGAGAGAACTCCACTCACCAGGGACAAATATAAACCCCAAAGGCAAACCCCAGTCACCTACTTCCTTCAGCCACACCCTGTCTGACTTCAATTACTACTCAGTTAATCCATATCCACTAATTACAATGAGTCCACTGTTTAGGTTACAGTTCTCATACTATTGTCATTTTACCTCTGGAAATCCTTGCATTGTGTCACACATGGGCTTTGGTGAACATCTCATCTCTAAACCATAAAACACTCTTTATTCTTGACAGTATTTGCTGTTCTGAAGTCCACTTTTTCCAATGTTAATATAGCTACTCTAGTTTACCTGTAATTAGCACTTGAGTGATTTCATCTTTTTTTCTATGTATTTATCTGTAAGTTACCTATGTCTTTATATTTAAAATGGATTTCTTATAGGAAAATTTTTAATTTCAATTTTATAATCTTTTAATTGGTGTGCTTTGACTGTTTACATTTAATGTGTGTTTACTGATCTCTTTGAAATAAATCTATCAGTTGAGATTTTTTGTTTGTTCTGCTCTATTTTCAATTTATTTTTATGCCTTTTTTGTTAAACATCTTTAATCATTACTATTATCTCCATTGTACACTAATCTTTAATTAATCACAATGTATTTTATATTTCTACATGGAGTCTTTTTTTTTTTTTTTTTTTTTTTTTTTTTTTTTTGCGGTACTGGGGATTGAACCCAGGGCCTTAGTGCTTGTGAGGCAAGCACTCTACCCACTGAGCTATATCCCCAGCCCTAGAGTTCTTAAAAAGTATATTTCAGTCCTTCTCTGATGATTTTTTTCTATTGTTGTGCACATTTTACTGCTAAGTATGCTATTGGAATACTTTGCTACTATGTTTGGTAAGAATAAGTATTCCATTTTATCAGTGAAAAATATTTAACAAATTCTGTTTTTCCATATTTTATTTCATATACACAGTCTTCATTTCTTTGTGGTGATCCACTTTTCTATGTTGTATCATAGTCCTGCCTGAAGTATTTCCACATTTCCTGTAGTGTAGGTCTCCCTTAGTTACTCTGGGCTGCTATCATGAATTACTATAGGCTAGTTGGCCTAAACAACACACATTGATTCCTCCTAGTTCTGGAGAAGTGCAAGGTCAAGTTGCCTACAGATCAGAAGATCTACTTTCTGTCTGCATGTGAACGTCTTCTCCCTCCACATGGCAGTGAGGGAACACACACTCACACCAGTGCATGTTGCCAAGACCACCGATGAGGCTCTGCTCTTGTGATCTCGTTGCCTCCCAAAGTTCCCACCTCTTCATATAGTCACTTTGGAAATCAGAATTTCAACATTCAAATGTTGCAGGGATACAGACATTCTGTCTACAGTGAGAACTGGCAACAAATAAATCTGTTAGTTTTGTTGGTATAATTCTTTGTCCTCTATTTTTGAAGTACATATTTGCTGGTTAGAAGTGATGGGTTGAAATTTTCTTTTGTTCTCCCTCAGTATCTTAAATATGACCTTCCCTTGTTCTCGATGCCAGTTGTTTGGGACAAGAGGTCTGCCATCATTCTTATCTTTATTCTGCTATGTGGTTGTATCTTGTCTCTAGTGGCCTTTAATGTTTCATTTTTATCTTTTGATCATCTTGAATTGGCATGGATAAGGGTGTTTGGCTGGCTTTAATTTTACTTGGTGTCCTCTGAAACTTCTTACATGTGATTTAAACCTCTCATCCATTTAAAAAATTCTGACTACTTTCTCTTAAATATTTGTCCTGCTCTCTTCTCTCTTTTGATTCCTTCTGGTATTGCAATTACATGTATGTTAGAGCATTTGAAATTGTCCCTTAGGTTACATACTCTTTTACTCTGGTTGTGTCTCTCTCTCTTCCTTCTTTTCCTCCCTCCTTCTCTCCTTTCCTCCTTTCCTTCTTTTCTTTCCTAAGATTTTATTTTGGCCTTAAGATTGAGTAATTTTTATTTACTAACTACAAATTCATTAATTCTTTTTTCAAATTGAGTTTCCTGGTGACAAGGTGAAAGAAATTTTTCATGTCCTTGATCATGTCTTTTATTTCTACCATTTTGATGTCATTATGATCTTATATTTTCCATCTTTCTGATGAGATTGTCCATATAATTTTTAAAGTATTTACCTTCTCCATTAGAACCTTTAACCCATTACTTCAATTTTTCTGTTTAATTCCCTGGAGTTCTAAAATCATATCTGGGTCTGTTTCTGTTGGATGCTTCCTGCCTCCCCAGGGTGTTTTTCCCTTCCTTTCAGTGTGTGCCTTGCAATTTTTCTTTCTTTTTTTTTTTTTTTTCTGTTGAAAGCCAGAAATAATGAACTGTAGAGACTGCAGTAAGCAATTTTTGCTTTTGATCTGGAAATGGCATTCCTTTCTTTCTGTCATACCATCATTGCAAGAGAACAACCAAATTGGGCAGGAGTTAAACTTGGTTTTACTTTTCTTGGTTCTGTGATCATGCTCAGTGCACCATAAGCTTCAAATTCCTATTACAATGCCTTGTGTTCAGGATGTGACTAGTTTTCTGGAGGACTGTTTCTTGACGTCTGTTTCTCCCTTAGCAAGTGCTTGATCACTTGCTGTTTCATAGATTCTGCCTTAGAGAACATATATCCATATCTTTGTAGATATATAGATATATGCTCTGTCCCTCTTCAAGCTGGTGTTTTTCTTGTTTTTCTGCAATATTCCATTGTTGTTTGTGACTCAGGCCCTGCTAGGCTAATCATGGGGACAGGATTTGGTGTTCTCTTCTTTTCTGATTAATCTTAGGCAGGAACTGGGTTCATTCTCTTAGCAGTACAGATTTCCCATGCTCCAAGGTGGGAACTCCCTATTTGTCCCACCAGGAAACCTGGGGGCCTGGGTGTTTCTGCCCTTCCTCAAGCTGAGAGTGTTGTACCTGTTCACTTGCATCAGCTGGAGTGGATTTTCGCCAGGGCTTTCAGGACAGGAGCACTTCCTGCCCCTCCTCCCATGCCAGACTTTCCTTCTGAAGGGAAGACGTGAAAAAGTCTAGGTCAAGTCACATAGTTCTCTTGCAAAGCTGCCGCTACAGAGCCCATGTCTATAGGAAGGACACTTTTCTGAGGGTTCTTCCCAATCTCTGCTGTGAGTGCCTAAGAAGTGTATGGAGAGGAGCTTGTGAGAAGATGACAGCTGGCCTGTATCTGTGGACCGTGTGCTCTGTACCATCCCGGATGGCGTGTAACTAATTTGTGTGTAACTCCAGCCCAGTGGCTCCTGCTGAATGAGCATTTGTGACTTGCCCTACATGCAGGCTCGTGTTTCTGCACTGATGTTTCCAACTTGACATCTCAGATGAATTGGTTGCCTTGCCACCTTAGGTGTTTTCAAGAAAAATCTTATACTTGTGGTTTGTCCTTTATCTCTCTATGTAATGTCCTCTAAACATGTTGTTTTTCTAGCCTCTCTAAATTTATACATATCTTTCTCTATTTTTGAAGTATTTCTCCTGACTCTGACTATACTCTTCATTCTTTAAGACTGAGGCAGCTTTTCCTTCATTGAGACTTGCTCTCTGATTGCTAAAATTAAATGTTTCCCCCCTTTGTTTTGATGTCATTCCTGCTTCTGATTCCTATCCTGAGATCTGAAATATTGAGTGGAATTGTCATTTATACATTCATCTTCCCTAGTACATGATAAGATCCATAGGCATCTATTCATTCCTAGGTCACCAGGAAATTACCCCATGACTAACAAGTACTGGAGGACAGAAACTAAATATTATGGTTTGGATTTGAGGTATCACCCAAGAGCTCACCTACAAGACAATGCAAGAAGGTTCAGAGAAGAAATGATTAGGTTGTGAGAGTTTTAACCCAATCAGTGAATTAATCCCTTCATGGGATTAACTGGGTTGTAACTGAAGCGGTTGTGTATGACTGGAGGAGGTGGAAATTGGAGGCATGACTTTGGGGGTATATATTTGTATATGGCGAGTGGAGTCTCTCTCTCTGCTTCCAGATCATCATGTGAGCTATTTCCCTCTGCCACTCTTCTGCCATGATGTTCAGTCTCACCTTGAGCCCCAAGGAATGGAGTTGGCCCTCTATGGACTAAGACCTCTGAAACCCTGAGCCCTCAAATAAACTTTACCTCCTCTATAATTGTGCTGGACAGATCCTTTAAGTCACAGCAGTGAAAAAGTTGACTTAAACACTAACTAAACGAATGAACTTTAATTCTGACAACTGTCTAACTTGATGTTGTATCCTTAATTTCTTCATATGCCTTCAAAATAATTTCCATCATTTATCTTCCCTTATAATAAAACTATGAACTACTGATTTTCCTCATTTTATAAGTCAGGAAATTGAAACTCTACAATTGAATGCATTTACTAGATAATGTAGCTAGTACAGAGTTGAGCCACAGTCTAAAATCAAGTCTGCATCATTACAAAATAAGATATTTGAACACATGTTTTGGATATGATGATTATGTTTCAAGTCAGATATTCAAGTGGATAGATTCAATGTCATCCTGACCCAAACAGCAGCCTTTAGATTCTCATGCAAACCTTGACTTTCAAGTATACTAAGACATAATCCTTAACTCTTTAAAAGATCTTCTGGTTTCCCAGACAGAAGAGAGTCACCTAAAGCAATCTCTTCTTATAGTTTGTCTATTCACAGATATATTGTGATATAATTATAATATAATATAGTAAATTCATGCCACCCCCCAATACCCCCCAAAACTTGGGACAGCTGTCCTGCAAGAAAGGTATTCATAATAGTTATAACATTCTTTAAAATAGAATACTCAAATAACTTCAGGCTTTCTTCATTATTAAACACTGAAGGAAATGAGCCACAGAGGGGAGGGGGTGGCCCAGAGGAAGCTTCAGTCACAGGCACAGAGGAGGCCAACTCCTGTGTCCTCCTGGGAAGTGTCGTCCTATTCAACAAGGAGCAGTCAGGGCAGGTCAGCGACCAGTGGGGAGAAGTTAAGAGGAGACTGATTTAAACTCACACGAGCTTTCCTGAGGTTGCAGGTGCTGTGAAAGATAATTTGCTTTAATATCTGAAGAACACTAAATGATTGACTGTTTTGGTCATGTTATCTACAAACGAAAGTCCATTAACATACATTTAAGATTATTATTTTATGTATTTGTGCTTTGAATTACATAAGAATAAAAATAAACAGTAAGATAAAAATAAAGTCACTTCCTGGGTCTTTTCATTTCAGTCTGGGGATTCTCTTTTGTATTTCTTTTAGGGCAGTTCTAATAGTGAAGACTTGTATAAGCTCTTGTTCACTAAAACATCTTAATTTTGTCTCAATTTTTAAAAGTTTTGCCAGATATAGAATTCTTGTTTAGTAACTTTTCAAAACCAATTTGTCTTTTTAAATTTTTATTGGTGCATTAATTATCCACAATAGTGGGATTCATTGTTGTATATTTGTACATGCACACGATTTTCTATCATTTGAATTTGGCATTCAATCACCTCTGGCCTCCATGTTTTTTGATAGAACATTAGTTGTGAACCTTGAGTAGGAACCTTGCACATGGTGAGTTACTTTTCTCTTGCTGCTTTCAATACTCTCCTTTGCCTTTGCTTTTGGATGTAATGTGTCATAATGTGAACCTCCTGAGTTTATTCTCTTTAGAGTCACTGAGTATTTTGGATATGAAGACTCATGTCTTTTATCAAATTTCTGAAGATTTTAGCCTCTAAGTCATCAAATCTTCTCTCCACCTCTTCTTTCCATCCTAACACGATTCCTACCATGCACAGGTTACTAGGCTTGATGATGCCCCAATCATCTCCCATATTGTTTATCTCTCTTCATTATTTTTCTTCCTGGACCTCAGACAACAATCGACCGATGTTCAAATTCACGACTTTTCCCTTCTGCCTGCTCAAGCATGATGTAGAAACTCTTCAGTGAAATTATTGTTTCACTTAATACTGAATACCATACCCTAACATTTCTATTTGGGTCCTCTTTACCTAATTTCTGTGACGTTACTAATATTTTTATTTGGTAAGACATCATTCTGCTGATATTGTCAGTTCTTTGTAGTTTTGTTGAACTTTTGATTATTTTTGAGACATTTGATTTAGTATTTGGGTAGGGTATATAACATCTGGGCTTCCTCTGCAATGGTTTATGCTAATTTGTTTTCCCTGGGAAGGGTCATAAATTCTTTCTTTGCATGTTTTATTTTTGTGTTGTTGTTGTTGTTTGTTTTTGTTTTTGTTTCGCTGTTGATGCAGTAACCATGGAAATCCAATTCTGTCCTCTCAAGCCAGGGTTCGTTGTTACTGTTTTGGTTTGTGGGGTTTTTCTTACTAATATTCATAAACCTTTCTCTTTTTTTTAAATAAATACAGGTTGTTGTTGTATGTGGTAACTGGAGTTTCTGTTCTGTTAGGTTATTGTGTCAGGAAGTGATTTGACAGGTTTTCTTAAATGCCTGAATCCAGAAAAAGCAAAAGAGTAAAAAAAGGAAGGGAGAATGAAAGAGATAGAGGGAAAAAGAGGTGGGTGGGAAGGAAAGGAAGAACAAAAGCAAAGAAACTGTGTTCAGGTCACAGCAGAAAGACTCTGAGCTCCCCACGCCTCTGTGCTGGTCCTGGTTCTTCTCTACTCTGCCTTAGCCTTATCGTCCTGCTTAGACAGAGTCTAAAGTCACCAGAGGTGAAGCTTAGGGGTTTCTCCTGGGAGGCCTCTAACTCTCAGCATGCACTGGCCTTCCTAGTTCCTGGTCTGGATTGAATATTTGTGTCCCACACCTCCGATTTAGTATCTTAAACTTCTAACTTTCAATGTGATGATTTTAGGAGGAACAGTGTTTGGAAGGTGATCATGTCATTAAGATGGAGTCTTCATGAATGGGATTAATATATTTACAGAAAAGATACCAAAAATGAAAGAAAACAACTTACCATTGATAAAACCCCAGATGCATCCAGAATAACCGAAGAAAATAGATTCCAAAACTTTCCCAATGCATATCATCTGAGATTTCAGAATTGATGGCAAAGACAAGTAGGAGGCTTCCATGCAGAGGAAAATAAAACAGACTTCAAAAAATGGCACAAGAATCAGAATTTCATTGTTTGCTTGTCAATAACATCTGAAGTTAAAGGGAAGCATATATTTAAAATTTTCAAGAGTTGATTTTCACCCTAGAATTTGATATTCAACCAAAAGATCAGTTAAGTATGAGGATAGCATAAAGTTACTTTCACAATGCTACTTGTGGCATGTTAGGAGACTGGGCATGGCCCTTAACTCAAAAATCAGGATTGAAAATTGTTGAGGAGAAATATTAGCATATTATTTTTGAGTTATAAAAATTGATACAAAAATCATTTAAGAGAATTAAAATTGGGTGTGTATCCATGGAAACTATAAGTGCATCTTTTCTAACATTTTATGGAACTAACAATTTCAAAGACATGAAAGTATAGTTTTGATAAAAATAAGACTAATGGAAGTATATTAAGCAGAATAACATAAATATGGTGTCCTGCAAACAGTACTGTCTCAGTACTTCTACTTTCTATCATTATTTAATTCTGAGATCTTGAACAAGTCATTGTTCTTGCTGGGTTTGAGTTTAGTAAATCAAAAAGAAAAACAAAAGAAAAAGAAGCAGGTGTTGGCATGGACCTAGAGTGTAACTCTTTAAAAAAGTCTAAGATTTTCCTAATCTACTTAATATTTACTCTAAAATTTACATGCAAATTATATGGTTCTGTCTTTGTCTTTGGGTATTATTATTTTTACCTCCAAGTTTAATGCTGCATCATAGGCATGGTATTAAAGTGAGAAAATACAAAACAATATTACAAGTTTTTTCATTGTTACAATAAATTTGATGGTATAACATATCGAGAAAAATTTACCATTCACATCTTTCCATATTGCAGTCACACCTTTTCCTTCTCCTCTAGTAACATTTTAGGAATGGAGAGATCAAGGTTATAGGCATAAAAATATAATCTCAATTCTTAGAAATTGAATGTCACTTGAGAAGTGCAGCACTTCACATCCAGAAATCTGCTTCACAGTGCCTGGTCCATTGAATGTTTTAGTACTTGCTAGTTTACAGTATTATGAAACCATAGGATATAGTTTGTGGTAATTTAGGAAAAAGCTTCCTGAGCCAGGCTGCTGCACCTCACCTCCTCATAGACAAAAGGTTTCTCTTAGAAAGAAGTCTTCTGAGCTCCCACCAGAATTACCCATTAAGCTCCACTTACAATTTTCTAAAGCTTTTCCAGCTTACATCTCTAACCTTTTTAAAATTCTTCCTGCCAACCAGTTCCAAAATCTTCTGAGCCACATGGTCATATTGATCAAAGCAAAGAACCCACTTCTTGATAACAATTTCTGTTGTAGTTAGGTTTTGTGTAGGTGGGACCAAAATACCTGACAGGAACAAATTAGAGGAGGAAAACTTTATTTGGGGCTCTTGGTTTTTGAGGTCTCAATCCATAGGTGGCCAACTCCCTTGCTCTGGGTCCAACCAGCAACAGCACATCACTGGGGAAGAACCCAGTGGGTAAAAGGTACTCAGCTCATGGCAGGGGTCAGGCAGCAGAGAGGGGAAGGGGAGGGGCCAAGGGAAAATGCACCCTTCCAGGACACACCTCCAGTGACCCACCTCCTCCAGCTACGACCCACCTGCCTTCAATTATCCCCCATTCAGTCCCCTCTCAAACCAGGAGGAACTTGATTAAGTTACAGATCTCACACTTCAATCACTTTACTGCCGAATAGTCCTGTAGGAACAGGTGTTTGGGGGAGATACCTTATATCTAAACCAAAACAGGTTGTAATCCCCTCTACTCAGGACACTGAAGCAAGGGGATGCAGATTCAAGTTCAGCCTGAGCAACTGGATCGAGAGCCTGTCTCAAAAAAAAAAAAAAAAAAAAAAAAAAAAAAGAGCTGGGGCTGCCACTTCAGTGGCAGAGCACTTGCCTGGCATGCATGACACCCTGGGCTCCATCACCTGTACTGCCAAAAACAAGTGGAGGTTGGGGCTTGAGGGATTTCAACCTCTCATTTCTTCCATCATGTGAGGATACAACACAAGGTGCTTTTGCTTTGAACTTGCGAGTCTCCAGAACTGTGAGAAGTCAATTCCTGTTGATAAGAAATTACCCAGATTATAATATTTTGTTAGGGCTGCAAGAAGGGACTGGAGTATCTGGGAACACCTTCATTTCTCCACGCTTTGTGGAGGACTTGTGCTGGTTATAGGACTCTAGAATGACCTATTCTGTCCTTTATCACTTTGTAAATATCAACCCATTGCCTTTTGCGCTCCAGAGTTTCTAAGGAGAAATCCAATGAGAACCTTAGAGGGTAACACCCTCTCAGGTGTTAATACCATGCTCTAGAGTATTTTAGGGAAGAGAAAATTTTGCTAAAGTATTATGATGTGTATGAAGAGCTACTGTCCTGACACCAATTATTCCAAGTTGAAAGAAAAAAAGAATTGAGTGTTGATATGATAAGGTCTTTAAAATCTAAAACTTATTATAGATTTTAGAGAAGAAAATATACTATAATTTTTAATTTTTAAACTCTTGAATATTGATCTTCATACCCCACTGAAGGTAAAATGCTTATGGAGTGTTTTTGTTCTTATGATGAAAATGGAAAAAGTCCTGGAGACATAAAGTGAGTTGACCACTAGGGGTTGTTCCCAGGTGTGACTGACTGGGCCATCTCTTGCTCTGACCTCACAAGGAGCTGTTGTGAGGGAATTCCAAACACTAGCTGTACAAGGCCGTGGCTATGGCTGGATTTTTGACCCTAAATAGGATACTTGTGGAGGTAACCTGTCAGACTCACAGATTATTAGCTTATTTGGTGGTTTGGTAGTTCTGCTTTCAGTCTTTCGATATTGGATTTTTGATTTGGGGGGGTATTTTGGTTTGTTATTTTATTTATTTCTTAGCTACAATTCTAAGTCGGTGTTGCTGCTTAGGATGTGAAGTAAGTAGTCAGACCAGTGAAGTGTGGCAGGGGTAAGCTCTGGCTGAGGCTACCATCATGGACCATCATAGGGTCCTGAGTGACACTGTGCAGGGAGACTTTGTCCAGATGAAACTAACCCACTTTTTTAGTCAGTTTTTGTGTTGCCCTGGCCAAAATACCTGACAAGAACAACAAAGAAGAGGAAAAGGTTATTTGGGTCTCACAGTTTCAGAGGTCTCAGTCTATAGACAGCCAGCTCCATTGCCCTAGGCCTGAAGTGAGGCAGAACATCATGACAGAAGAGTATGGTAGAGTAAAGTGGCTCAGGGTATGGCAATTAGAAAACAGAGAGAGGCACTTTTCCACTGACTCATCCCTCCAGTCTCATCCTACCTGTCTACAGCCAGCCATCCAGTTAATCCCTATTAGGGGATTAATACACTGACTAGATTAAGATCTCATAACCCAATCATTCTACCTCTAAACCTCCTGGAAGTCTCTCACACATGAAGTTTTGTGGGATACTTCATATCTAAGCCATAACATTCCGTCCCCGGCCCCCAAAAGCTCATGCCAACGACAAAAGCAGAATGTATTTAGGCTACTTCCAAGAGTTCCCACAGTATTAATTCCATCACTGCCAAATGTCCAAGTCCAAATTCTCCACTGAGACTCAAGGCAAACTCTCAGCATCAGCCCCTGTAAAAATCAAAAGCTATTTATATATATCCAATATATAAAGGCACAAAGTAAAGATTTTCATTCCAAAAGGGAGATATAGGGTTATAGAAAGAAGGGATGGGAATAAAACAAGGGCCGATTCATCTGGGGAAACAACTCCTGTAGCTCTATGTCCAGCATCTGGGGCACATGGCATTGGGAAGTTCTCTCCAAAGGCCTTGTGCAGCTCTGCCTCTGTGGCTTTGCAGGTTGTAGTCCACGTAGTCTGTCTGTTTGCTTGTCTCTGCTCAATTCCTGTAGCTTTCCTCAGCAGACATCTTCTGTTACTGGCATCTCTTAATCTCAGGGGCCTCCAGTGCAGCTTTGGCTTCCTTCTGATGACTCCACACATATCCCTCTCAGGGACTTCAATCCTACTGCACTTTGCCAGGTCTTCCAGGTCATCCTTTGAAATCTTGGTGGAAGTCTCCATGACACCTTCACCCCCCAATAATTCTGCATCCTGTATTCCTGCAGAAACAGCACCATATGGTTGATGCCAAGATCTGCTGCTGTCTCAAGCAGTAGCCAAGCCCCGTGAGACCATAACTAAAGCAGCCTATGAGTATCTGGGTGATTGAACATGGCAAAACAACTTCTTAGTCCCACCCTCACTGTTCAAGCAGGTCTCTTCTCAAGGTAATATTTACTTTTACACTCTTGAACCGAGGTGGGTGTGGTTTGGAAGATTCTTGAGATACCTCAAACTATCTTTTCTGTTGTTTCTGGGTGAAGTGTTTAGCATTTCCTTAGTGGTTGTAATCCCTTTAACAATCACACCTTCTGTAACCCCAGTTTTACTTGTACTTTTCTGTTAAACTGCACGTTTTACAAATTTTTTCTGCTTTGCTTTCTGCTCCTGATTATTACAGTAAACATGGCTAAAACCTTCCAACAATACCCATACCATCCCCTGAGGGCTGCATTTCTTTGAAATTTCCTCCACCAAATTAGTCCACCAATTTTAAATTCAGTCTCACAGAAAGTTTCTGGGCATAGGCAAAATGTAGATAACTGCTTACCTAGAATACAATACAAATGACCTCTAGTCCAATTTCCAATAGAGTTCCCCTCTTTTAAATCTTCAGAAGTCCAGTTTTTGCTGACCCTAGCCCTATGAACATTCTGGGTCTGAGCTTCCCCTGCCAGAATTGCCTATTAAACTCTGCTTACAAGAATCTAAAACTTCTCAAATTTATATCTCTAAATGTCTCACAATAGCTCCCACAAATTCCATAAAGGTCCAAAAGCTTCCAAACCACATATTTAGTTAAGTCACAGCAATGAATCCACTTCTCAGTACCAATTTCTGCTTTAGTCAGTTTTCTTAATGCTGTGACCAAAAGATCTGATAATAACAACATAGAGAAGAAAAAGGGTATTTGGAGGTTCATGATTTAACAAGTTTTAGTCCATAGACAGCCAGCTCCATTACTATTGATCTGAAGTGAGGCAGAACATCATAGTGGAAGAGTATGGCAGAAGAAAGCAGCTGAGACAATGGCACCAAGCAGTAGAGAGAGAATTCCTTAGCAGTGACAATATATATACCTGAAGGCATGTTCCCAATAACCAATCTCTTCCAGCCAAATCCTGCTCACTAGAATTACCACTTAATTAATCCCTATAAGTGAACTGATATACTCATTAGGTTAAGGATTTCATAACCCTATCATTTCACTTCTGAACTTCTTTGCATTCTCTCACACATGAGATTTTAGAGGATACCTCATATCTAAACTATGACATCTACCATCTCCTCACTAGGACAGAGGTGGCCACGATTATCCTACCCAAAGCAGGACCAAATTTCCTCATCATATCTGAACCCGATATAAAGGAGACTATAGAACACCAAAAGGTGATCCAGCAGTTTCAAGTTATTAAAACCATTAAAAATATCTACCTTATGATGGAGCATATGGGTGAGGGACAGCCATGACACCTCATCCTGGAGACTGATGGCAAGCAGGAGGAAGAAACCTGAAGAATGTTCAGGCACATCATTCGTGTCATGTGCTACTGCCAAGAGAAGGGCATTGTGCAGAGACCTGAACTGATGACCATTCTGGGGGATGCCAGAGGAAACCTCAGACTCATCAACTTCAGCCTGAGCAGTAGGCTTACATCTAGGCAGAATCTGGACAGGTTCTGAGACCTTTCCCATGGTGCGCCCACAGTGTTCTGTCAGAAGGAACATGAGGGCCCCCAGGGGGCATCTGACGCCTGGGTGTCATCCTGTACTTCAAGGTCATGGACTGCCTCCCATTCAAGGAACCACTGCTTGGCAGCTAATGAAGCAAGTACTGCTTTCAAGGATCTACATTCACTCCATGTTTCCACTGAGGCGTAAAGTCTGTCATTCTAGTGAGCCACTCCCTGACCACAGGAACCCCACCATAATGACAATCATGTTCCAAATGGGATATGACCCATATACTATCTGGGTGTCTCTGGTAACTACAGAATAAGGAGCCATGGCTATGTACCTGACATGCCAGCACCAGATAACCAGGGATCAGCCACTCGTTCTAGGAGAATCCTGTGCCTCTGGAGGCTGGGCCTTGCCCGCGCCCAGCAGATCCTTTCCTTTCCCTCTCTGCTCTGGGAGGAGCACCAGTGAGCCTGTCCTTCTCACCTCCTGCTTCTTGTCCTGTGAGCCTCCATGACCCAAGGAGGCCAGGCAGTCAGGCCAGAAGGTCAGCAAAGAGCCAGCCTGTCTGCCAGAGGGCCCTGGGCTCCATGGATCCCCATGCCATGGTGTGGGCATCTGTAGGCTTGGACCCCAGCAGCTGCAGGAGTAAGGTGTGCAAACTGGCTTGGCCTTCCCCACCCAGATTCAAGCCATGAGTGCTTCTGGAACCAGCTGGGGACCACAAGTCCCTGTGCTACCACAGATATCAGAGACGGTTTTCCCTGTCCTGCTCCTCTCTGTCCTTCTCCTATGCCCCAAGGACAGCAGAGACAGCTCTTAATAACTTTCTGTTCTCACACATACAAAAAAGCAGAATGGTCTTCTGCTCCGGTGTCCTCGTGGGGGTGGATGTGCTGTAAATGCCTCTGGCTGTGTCTTGTCCCTTCTTTCTAGCCCTCCACTTCTCTGAACTGTTCCTTTGTCCTTGCAAGTTAATCAAAAGGAACGTGGAATTGAGCTCAGGGATGATGGCTGACTGGAGTCAGAAATCGGAGAGCCTGAGAATGTGGGTGGTTTATACGACCCCTCCTTCCCCCCACCTCAATTTAATTAAATTCAAGTTGAAACAGATTTATTTATATTTTCCAGAACATTTTAGTGAAGTTGTCTTGATTTGGGCCAATTTCTAAGTGCTTTCCTGCCCTTTATTTTAGAAGAAACTTGAGACTCTGGTCCCTATTAGAGAGGAAAAAGCATCGTTGATGTCCAGCTTCCCTCCAGCTACACTGCACTGAGCAGACGGTGTGACTCATCTTTCCTAGAAACACAACAATGAGATCATCATGTCTGTTTCCGTCCCACTCCGAATACAGTTGAATTGGCTTTTTCTGTGTTCAGAGATGACTTTTTTTTTTTTTTAATGGAAAGCCCTTTGCTTGTTAATACACAAGAGTTTAATCATATAATTGGAATACAGTGAGGAAGAAAATGAGCAGTGATTAATATATTCTTTTTTCCAAGAATATATTCCTGTTTCCAAAACTAAAATTGAATAATTGATGGAAAGATGTACATTTGTATTTTGTTTTGATTTCTCCTGTGACAGAGAACTCACCACTTCCAGAGGCAGATCTGGTTTAACAGTCCCTTAGATCATTCTTGCTGGCAGGCCTATGGCATCTGAGGGCCTATTACTTGTTAACCTTAGATCTGACTTCTAGAATCAGCGAATATGCCCAGCCCTTTGCTGGCAAGTATCATTTGGAATGATCAACTCTATTTCACCTGTAGAATCTGTCCATGGGTTGTTTTACCTTTGACATTTTGTTGTACTGCTAAGTTAACAATTGGGTCCAAATTACAAATTCACATCTGTCTTTAAATTTCTGTAAGTGTCCATTTCAACAAAGTAACAAGTTATTACCACAGAATGGGCAAAATATCTAAAAAAATGGATTTTTCCTGAATTGATATTATTGTTGCATAACCTATATCTGGATTATTCATTATCAAAATATGAGCAATTTTATGTTTTACAATTTCTTACCCAATTTCAGAAAGAAGATCTCTAAATTTACTGCATCACTTCAAATACAATTAAAATACAACATTCTCATTAACTGATTTTCATATTGGCTGTGTGCAAACAATATTGAAAAATTTATGATACTTCTTTCTAAGATATTGATCACCCAATTTTATCCTCTGGGACATTCTCAGGTTTTCTTTAACATTGAAAGTGAATATAATGTCAGATTTATCCATATCCACAAACATAAGTTTGAGAAACAAAACTCAAATGAAGGAGCTTTAAGAAAATATCTGAGTAACTCAAATCATACTCTGTAGGTGCATCCATACGTGAGGAGGCTTAAAATAAAATGGAAATTTTAGGTATTCAATCAGAAGAGAAACTTGTGATTTCCCATGAAGGTTTAGGATCACCTTTAATTTTCAAATGGATCTTGAAAACACACACTCAGAATTTTAAAGTTGAAATTAGCTTCCAGGAATGTGAAGAACATTGGACTCAGAGTCAGGATGCCTGAGTTCTAGATACGACTTCGCTGTTTACTAGCTGGTCCCCGAAGTGAAGTGACCAAGTTTGGATGAAGAGGATGATAGAAGTGAGTGATGATAGAGGAAAATGAATTAAACTGTGGACAGGATACACGTGATGTTCTGTGGCATGTGCACCTTGTCCACTCACAGGTCACATGTGACTGAGCATGGCAGCTTACCACAGGGAACCACTTACTTTCTGAAACATGCAATAAAAGCAAAACACCTCCTGGGTTCCCCAAATCCCGCACCCAGGGCATGAGAGTTCCCACTGCATTTCCATCCTCTAGATTGTCCTTGAACCAGTCTTCTTTCTTGATGGCATTTCTGCCTCCAAGATGTTTCCCTTCCAGCCTTTTCTGTCCAGGTACTAATGCATGGATACCACTTGGTAAGCATTATTTGGGAAGAGAAGTACCTTCCGTTTGCCATCCCTCATAGGGAAACCCAAGCAAAAGTCCTCCGTAGGCATTAGGGACATTCTCTACTCTCCCTTGCAATCTCGTTACTTTCCACAGAGAGCAGAAGCAGTCACAAACTTTTTCAGTTCTTTAAAATAATTGTCATCACAGCCTTCAGACATTTCCCAAGCTTTTTCCCAGAATACTTGCTCAGCACTGAATCAGCTTCAGTGTGTCATTTTTGGTGAGCGGAGTAGAAGCCAGAACGTCTTCACACACACAGGCTTCAAACAAGATGTAGCAGCTGCAGATGCAGCAGTGAACTCACAGGTAAAATATGGACTGTCAAAAACTGGGCAAAGTGGATCTTGACTTGTTCTCTTAGATCGGTTCACTGAAAATCGCAATCAGAGTTACCTGAGCTGGATGCTCTCTTCTTTCTACTGTGCCCAGAAGACTGAATGATATTCTGTATCACCCCCTCCTGCAACTGTGGCGTCAGGGTGGCTTCAGTTGTCAGAGAGCCTAGAGGGATGCTGGAGGTTGGAGGAGCGAGGTCTGAGGATTAGTTTCACCTCCAGGCCTCCTTTGGGTTTGGCAGTGCCTAACACAAACCCTGTTGCATACCCCTCTCTCAGGGCTGCAGCTCCCCAGGGTTCTGCGACTTCTCTCTGACCCCTTCCCCTTCCAGGCCTAGAGGCAGTGACTGCTTCCAGCTCTTTCCAGGCTCTGGATGGAGAATGGAGATTGTAGTTACCCCTGCACCTCTGTAAATGAGCCCTTTGTTGAGTACCCTCTGCTCACACTTTGAACAGTATCTGCGGATGTCGCAGTGGTGACAGGTGAACATTTTAGAGACAAACATGTTGATGTTGTTGTAATCATGCTGCAGGAGGAAAACTTAGGCTCTCCTTAGTTCTGCTATATACCAACTTGTGTCCTCGGCACGGTTCATTACCTTCTCAGAGACTCAACTTCCTCCTCTGTAAAATGGGGGTAATACTTAAGTATCATCTCATTGTATGAATTAAACTATTAAAAGTTTAGCATACTAAACTCATGCTTTTTCTTGAATTAATACCTCTTTTGGAATTTTAGAGTATTTTACAAATGGCTAATTAATGCATGAGATGTTCCCACTCTCCATCTTTTTTGACCAGTACCCCAACATCTCATGGATTTTCTTTTTACTTTCCTTCCTCCATCTCCAAACCAAATGGATCCTGTAACTCGCAGAGTTGGTGCCCAAGCCTTGGTCTGCTGAGTTCAATACCAGCGTTTGTGAGGACCACCCAGTCTGAGAGCTGCCCACTTAGGGAAAAAATCTGTTTCCATCCACCCACCCTCCTCATCCCCACCAATAGATGGTTTCTTTATACTCACTTTTCTGAGATGCAGTTAAGTGGCAAGGCCTAAGTGCCTTGTTTAACTTAAAAACCTGCCTAAGTGTTTCCAGAGCTTTTATGGGAATACCTTCTCTGGCTACCTCCAGGTTGGGCCACGAGGAGTCTGTGCTTGTGAGATTGCCGTTGGTACTGCACTAGATTTCTCCCTTTCTGTTTAATTTATTTGGAAAAGTTGAGGAAAGAAATCCCAACAAGTTCCCCAACCCCCCCAAAAAATGAGGCAAGTAAAAATGTAAACTGCAGTTTGAAAGTACCTTAATAAAAGTCTCCTGATTGCCACCAAGTCAGATTGGATGAAATCAAAATTTTCATGGTTGGATTAGCTTGAACTGCTTGGGACCTTTATGTCCTTAACCATTTAGTTCTGATTTTGACCTTTGCAGGGTAAAAGCAATATCATGTTCCTTGATGACGGAGTCACAATAATGAAGGACTTTAGAGCAAGGGCATCTCCGCCACATCCGGGAAACACAAGATCCAGTGGCAGCTAGCAAGCCACAGGACACATTTCAATAAGCTTAATAGCAGTTTCTTTTGTAACCAGATACTGTTTCTGGATAATGCTATGTTTTTACTCTGCATAAATGAACTGGTGACTTAGAATATATCAAAATCATCAATTTAAAAGATGAGTGACTCATTCGTGATTCATGAGTTTGGGTGTCCACTCCCCATTCCCTAAACTGAGCAAAAAGAGCAGACTGAGAGAGCAGGAGCTAGCCCTCAGATGGGGCACTGAGGCAAATACCATTTCTCTGTGACTCTAGCATCTTCACCACACAGCTACAGTGCAGCCGTTATCACCCACACCAGGCAGGAAACCTGGGCATGGAGTGTGACTCGCACAAGCGTTGCAGGCTGAACAACGCTCTCCTTACCCACAGGTGTGCCATCTGGGTCGCTGAAACCTGAGAATATGTCCTTTACATGACTGAAGATGCTTAGTAGTTGTGATTAGATTAAAATTTTGGGGTAGTGGGAGATCATGTTAGAGAACGAGGGTGGATCAAATCTAAGCTCAAGGATTCTTAGAAGAGGGAAGCAGGAAGGTCAGAGTTAGAGGCAGCGTGTGATGATGAAAGTAGGGTCAGCGTGAAGTCCAGCCTGGAGCCAAGGAGTGTGGGTGACCTGGGCAAGCTGAGGCCAGAGAGGGCTGCTCCTCTAGCGCCCCCTGGAGGGACTCGTCACTGCTGACAGCTCCAGCACACCCCTGAGGCCGAGCCTGGACCTCTGGTCTCCTCCATGGCAGGAAAAGAGTTTGAGTGTTAAGCCACATTAAGTTTCTAGTGACGTGTTAGAACAGCATGAGGTAACTCATCAATCAGGGCTCACTAAAGATCACACAATTAACATAGGGAATTAAATCACCTTAAGGAAGTTAGATTCCAGAATCTTCATCTTTAGTCACTATGTGTTAGTTCATCCTAAATTTGCTAGCTGGTATTTAATTAATGTGAATCACAATGTCCATCTCACAAAAGGCATTTGTGGTAATTATTGAAAGATCTTGAGAATGTGATAGGGTTCAAGAAACGGGGCCATAATATTTGCAGCTCTCTGGGTCATGAGATGGTGTCCATCTCCTCCTCTTGTGAACCCAGGCAGGAGAGTGTGGCCATCGTGACTCTGTATGACTTCCAGCAGTCGCATCTTGGAAAACCTCTGCCATCACTTGAGCAAGCTCAGTCCAGTCAACAAAAGGGTGAGAGGGCACCTGGAGAGGACCAAGAGACCCCAGCCAACAGCCAGCCCCATGGCCAGACCCAAGAATGAGCCCACCCCTGCTGAATTCCTGTCTCCCTGTGGACCAATGTTAAGTCAGATAAGACCAGAACTGTCCACTCAACTCAGAATCATGAGAAATAATCAATGGGTTGTCACTGAAAGTCACTAATTTGTCAGTTAAAAAGCAATAGACAACTGTTACGTATGTAAAGTACATAAAATGTAATCTATTTTCTTGTTTCAAATAAAAAAAAAAAATCAAGCCAGGTCCAGTAGTGCAAGCCTGTAATCCCAGTGACCTAGTAGACTGAGGCAGGAGGATCCAAGTTCAAAGTCAGCCACAGCAACTTAATGAGGCCCCAGATCTTAGTGAGACTCTGCCTCAAAATAAAACATAAAAGGGACTTGGGATGTGGTTCAGTGGTTAGGGACTCTTGGGTTCAATCCCTGGTGCCAAAAACTAATACATAAATATTAAAAAGTAAAAAAATATTCAGTTATTAAAAAGACAAGTTTTCAAAAGAGTAGCAAACATGTTTGATAATGACTGAAATTAATTTCATCTTCTAATTTAAGAGTTTGGAAATATATTAATAAGGCTAAATTGATGTCTGCAAGGACATTAGGAATTGTATGTAGTTTAGTTTTCTGATAACCCAGTTGGGGTTCTCACTTTAAGATAAGGAAAATGAGACCCAGAGACATAGAATCACTTGTCTGAGGTCACAGAACTCAAAAGAACCAGAAGAGAGTTTAACCGAGCGATGTCTGGCACAAAAGTACATTCTTTTCCCAAACTCCACTGAAAATGTTCCCGGCAGTCCCTGCGGACATCATCTTGCTCTTGTAAATGTATCCAGCTAGTTTTCATCAGGGAGTGGAAAATAGCCAGGACATGATATTCTGTGAAATCTCCCTTAACACTCAGAATCCAGTGGTAACGGTTGCCAGGCAAATGTCGCATGCTAAAATTGCCTGTTTAAAGCAGTCAGAGCAGTTTTAAAGAGCCTTCTCCTCTCGAGACGCATCGTTAGCCTTGCTCTCTCCTCCTCTGCCTCTGAAATACAATGCAGGAAAAAAAAATCTATATCTTAAATAGAAAGCCCTGATCTTGTAATTGGAATTGGAGACTCTGACATCAATGGAGAAGGGAAGGTGCAGTCCCTGGAGAGGGTCCCCTCTCCCTGACAAATCCATTTGGACACACACACACACACACACACACACACACACACTCACAAGTAGAACCTGGGAGAAAAGTCCTTCTGGTGTTTTCTGTCATTTTTCCTGTCCCTCATTTTTGTCTTGTCACCATTTTCAATCAAAGGGACAATGTGACAAGAACATTGGCCCAGATTCAGTAAACGAATGGAAGAATGTCTAAGCAATGAAAAGGCTCTCATAGAAGCAGCTTTTCACAATCCACTCCAGATAATAAACTTACCATCATTTCATTATTAGAACATTTTAATGACCTTTTTTTTTTTTTTTCTAGAAGATAACTACCTACTAATTAAGAAACATTAAAAAGGTGTTTAAGGGAAAAGTTATCCATGGTCTCAACATTAAGAGCTGATTACTATTTAAAAAATTTTTTTTTTAGTTGTCAATGGATATTTATTTATTTATTTATTTATATGTAGTGCTGAGACTCAAGCCCAGGGCCCCACACATACTAGGCAAGTACTCTACCACAAAGCTATGACCCCAGCCCTGATTACTCTTAATATGTTAGAATATTGCACTTACATCTTTAATGTATTTTGCACACCTTTTTTTACATCTATGAGACATTTTTATATTTTTTTCTTGTTATGACAAACTTTAAAAGTTTAACTCTTCAAAGATATCAAAATTTGTTATCATGGGTGGTACACCTCCCCTCTTCCTGGGGACATTAAAAAAGTGTGGGGTTACCATTGAGTATAGCAATGACTGAGGATAGTGGGGGCATTTAGCACTGGGAGCTCAAGAATGTGAACCTCTTGCAGAGTTCAAGACAGTCTTGAGATCGAGGAACTTCTCCACCCAAGTACATTGTCTCCCAAAGGAGACACACTGAATTATTATGATCATACAACTCATTCTTCGCTAGTAGAAATATAAATGATACATGCCCTTTATATTTAATTATTTATTTTGTACCAGGGATTGAACTCAGAAGTGCTTTGCTACTGAGCCACACACCCCAGCCTTTTTTAATTTTTTAAATTTGAGACAGCAATAAGTTGCTTAAGAATTCACTAAGTTGTAGAACTGGCTTGGTCTTGAACTTGCAATCCTCTTGCCTCATACTTCCAGAGGCTGGGATTACGGGTGTGTGCCACTGACCAGGCCAAGTGCACTTTTCAAGACAGTTTGTCCTAGTCTCACTAAAGCTGAACACTGATTTGCTCTACCATAAAGCAATTCAACCCTTGGGTATCAATTCAACCCATTGGAAAACTTACATTGGCACAAAAACCTATGTTTTAATGTTTATGGTGACTTTATTGATGATCAATAACTGAAAGCAACCAAGTTATCTTTCAGTAAAGGAATAGATAAACAGGGGTTCATCTACACTTAGGATACTGCGAAGTGTTAAAAGGGAATAAACTATTAAACCATCTAAAGACATAGATGAATCTTAGATGCATATTGCTAAGTGAATGAACCAATCTGAAAAGATTACATAGATGATGAATGGTTGTATTCACACAACATTCTGGGAAAGGAAAATTATAGGAATGGTAAAAACATCAATTGTTTCCAAGGGTTGATAGATGAAGGACAGGAGTTTTTTTTTTTTTTTTTTTGGGTGACAAATCTATTTTGTATGATATAATAAAGGCAGATAAATGACACCATATATGTGTCCAAACCTATCAAAATTTATAGCAGAAACACACACATACACACACATGTATATGGATGAAGGATCCAGGGATGAAATACAGAATGTGGTCAAATAACCCAACTATATTATAAATGTATGGAATAACATCACTGAAGAGAATCAGGGGAAGTTGTAGAAATTAGTAGATTCTCCAAGACTCCTCATGTAGTCATGTAGTCTTCTCATGTATACATGAGGTTGACATACATACATGCATTTATTTCTTTGGACAAGCAGTTAAGAGATTGTAGAAGCTCTAGCATCTCAATAACAATGAGCTAATACCCACATTGTGGTTTCTGTTATGATTCACCAACAAAATAAATTAGAGATTTATGGAGAAATGGTGAATTCTGGGACCAAATCAGAAAATACGTGTGATGATCCTGCAACGTCTTGTAGTATAAGCAAGTTAGGAAATACTCAGGCAAATAAAAAATAAAGAACCCACAAGCTGTGGACATGTCCAGGAGACACAAGAGCTAACTGAGAGAAACCATGGCAAAGATGTTGAGAAACAAAATTAATAAAGTAGTAGTAGATTAAACTAAATTGTCTCTCTTCTGCATTTTCTAAATTTATTTTAATTGAGAATTCATATTTAACATATTATTTATATTTAAGCCTTGTTATTTAAAATTTCATATGCATATCAGTATATTTTTATGAATATACATACATAAAAGTAAATATAAAGAAACAATTAGATAACCTTAAAAATCATGGAAAAGAAATAGAACTCTCATGCAGGAAAATTCCAAATAATTTATGTTGATACTCTGCACTCAGAGCAGTAGCATATAATTCCTTGCTCCTCAGGTTCTAGACTACACTTAGCCACTTCCCTCCACCAGTGCAGAGTCAAAAACAGGCAAAAGACCTCCTTGGAGACACTGGACCAACAACATCTCAGCTGCCCAGTCTTGTGGACAGAGGTCTCCTTCACATGATGAGAATAGTGGTCTTCCTCCCCAAATCTCACAACCCCAGGCCAATCATGAGAAAAACATCAAAAAACTTAACAGAGGGGCATTTCACAAGATACCCAACCAATACTCCACAGAATTCTCTACCGAAAATAAGGAAAGTTTGAAAAACTATCATAGCTAAGAGGACCCTGAGGTGAAGGACAACTACATATCCTGGGTTACCTGGGATGGGATCTTGGAAAAGAAAAGTAAAAAATAGATGAAAACTATGGAAATCCGAATGTAGTTGGACTTCATAATCATGAACTTAGTTTTTCTCAAAACAGTGATTAGTCTATCACATAAGTATGCAGTGTTAGTAGTGGGAGAAGCTAATTGTATACAAGGGAATTTTCTACTCTATCTTCATGAGTTTTCTGTAAATCTGAAATGTTTAAAAAATTAAAATTTGAACTCAAAGAGATAATATGACTTACTGAAATGTTTTTGACAGGTGCTATGTTTTGTACATTTTGAAGGATACCTGTTGTTACAATGAGCAAGAAGACATAACTTGAATTTAGTGAGTCAAAGACTAGTTGAGTAATTAGGTGACCTGCAATGTGGCAGACTGTCCTGAACAGTGACTGGTTCTTATAAGACACTTAAACGGCCTCCTGACCCCGACCACCCACCCATATATATTCATGCAATTTCAAAAATGTAACAACGGCAACTACTACTTATAATTATTTAGTCATAAATCCCAATATCATTTTACATATAAAAGCAAGTAATGTTTTCCTGGCTTTAATATGCAATATTTGAAGGCATTTCTGGTACATATTGAGAAAAGATTGTAAATTCTTTTGTTCAAGATTTGTTTACTATATTGGAAAAGCATGTAACCAAAGACATGTGTGTTAATGAAGTTTGTATGTCTAACACAAAACACAGGAGTTAGGGTGCGTGTCACCCTCACACGTGCCGTGGTACTACACATGAGTATCTGAGACAGCCTTTTAGGGTCAGTGTTTTTTGATATTTATGTCTTGAAACATCCATTATTTTACCATGACTTCTTTTAATTTTTTTTTTCCTTTACATTTCAGTTAGATTTTGCATCCCTGCAAATAACAAGAACCTGACAAGAACATAATAAAGGAGGAAATTTTTATTTAGGGCTCACAGTTTCAGAGGTCTCATTCCATAGATAACTGACTCCATTGCTCGGGGCCCAAGATGAGGTAGCCAGCATGGGGCAGGACCCTGAGGAAGAAAGCTGCTCAGCTCATGGTGAGGTCAGGAAGCAGCCAGGAGGGAGAGAGGCCACAGGGAAGATACACCTTTCCAGGGAACACCCCCGGAGACATATGTCCTCTAACCACCTGCCTACAGTTACCACCCAGTCGGTCCATTAAAACTAGGATACTGATTTATAGCTCTCGTATCCAATCCTTTAACTCTGAATATTCACACCTCAAATCCAACTCATAAGAGTTACGTGAAAAATTCAATTCGCTTTTTGAAAACATTTATATAGGTAGGTTATATTATTAAAGCATCTTATTTTCAGATGATGAAAAAGTATTCAAATATTTGTAATAAAACAGAGATAATTGTATCTGATTGAGTTGAATACCACTAACTTAGTATAAATACATTTCAATATATATCTTGACAACTCCAGAATTAGAAATTTGAGCTACTCTTCTAGAGGATGTGATTGATTCTGGGAAGTAGGTGCCTCTCTCTAAGAGCATGTGACCTTTTCAGTATTGGAATCGTGAAAGCTGGGTGGCCTTCTCCACCTGTTCTGACTAGAAGCAGGGGGTTCCTCTGACTTGGATGTCTCAGCTCTAAGCTGAAAATAACCGAATTACACAGTTAAGAGGATGAATAATCTCTGATCATCAGGAACATTCTTAGTGGATTCCTCAGGAGGGAGAATTAACATCTAATGTATAAGTCAGTGAAAGTTAGGGTTTTTGTTACTGCATGAACTTACGTAATACTCAGAATTCAGATACATTACTCACTAACTTGAGCAAGTCTCTTACCATGTCTCAGTCTTTTCTTTTATCTTCTAAATCTCTAAAGTGAAACAAAACATAATAATTGCTTCATGGTTTGTTGTGAAGGTGTTATGGTTTAGATATGAAGTATCTCCCAAATATCACATGTGCGACAATGCAGAGTTGAAATGATTAAATCATTAGAGCTGTGACCCAATAAGTGAATTCATTCACTGATATGGATTAACAGGTAGAGTGTGGTTGGAGGAAGTAGCTCATTGGGGGTGTGCCCCATGGTTATATTTTGTCCTTGGTGATTGTGTGTGTCCTGATTACCATCTTCTGAGCTGCTTTCTTCTGCCATGCCCTTCCGCCATGATGTTTTGCTTCACCTTGGGCCAATAGTCATGGAATCGTCTTCTATGGACTGCAACCTCTGAAACAGTAAACCAAAATTAACTTTTCCTCTCCTAATTGTTCTATTGAGTCTTTTGGTCACAGTGATGAAATGGCTTACTAAAACAGAGGCTAAGTGAGACCATACTCAGAGACAAGCTCTTGCATTTAGAAATCCCCAGTCAGGTTGCTCTGGGCTTTGCCTTTCTTCAACTTGTCCATTACTTATCTGCAATTTGACTTCTAACATTCAGTAAAGAACTCCTAGACTTCAAGAGTCTAACTCTACTAGGTATATCTAAGGCTCTGAAACTGGAGAGCTCCAGGTCATATACTCTTCCTCCTCCTTCTTTCTATTAATTGTGTTGTTTGAAAAGTAGATAGCCATTACTTTTCTGTCCAAACCGAATCTTACATAACAGTGATTTTGTTGGATATTTTGTCTTTTCATCCATCAGAGAAAGAGGTTGTTTATTTCATGACCAAAATTGTAATTATTAGTAACGTGCATTAAATTTTCCCCGTCTCTGAAATTTTTGAATCTTTAATGTCGTGTGGATGTAGAAGAAGTTCAAGGTTCAAATCCTGTCTGAATCCCTTACATGAGTTCCCAAGGGGGCTTCCAGGCTTTGCATTTTTGCCCTTGATGAAAATATGAGCATTTGTTAAAAACTCCTTCAGAAGCTATGAATATGGAAATACGGAAGCTAATGCCAGTGGGTGCGTCAGTCATTCCATGTTTTATTCAGGGCCTTGGGTCACAGCCCCAAAACACTAAGGACACACCCTTTCCTGAAATGCCACTCTGCCAGTAAGCAAGAATCAGCAAGCATTTGAAAAGAGTACTTTGTTTTCAAATAATACCTTTTTCAAAATTCCCCAGATTACCAAATTTCTAAGTAAACTGAGAAGTTGCCAAAATTGAATGAATCAGCATATCTGGTCAAAAATGCTTAAATTCTTCTAGCTGATCACAAAGAGTATTTTTCTGTACCTCCTTAGAACAGCAATGGCATGTAGTCCTAACCATGACACAGGAAGCAAGTGTCTTAATCCTTGTTGAGGATTTCTAGAGCCCTCACTGGATGATTTCCTCTGCATGTAACACTTTCCAATGGTATAGTGCTGCCTATAGAAATGGCTTCAAAATAGTTGGAGTTAAGAATTTCTTTGAAAAACTCATCAGAGTTTTGTACTATTGTCTTCTTTCCCTCCGCCATAATAGTTGCTTATGTTTGTGTACAGAGAAAACACAGGACATTTTGGGTAGCGCATCCACTCAGCTGTGAACCCCTGGGCTTCCTGAGCAGGCCTTTCCCACTCAGAGGTACCGCTCACCCTACCAGGCTCCTCCTGCACCCAGCACCTTCCTACTTCGCTACATTTGCAAAGCTTAGTCCCCCAGCTATCTTCCCCTTTCCAGGGTCTGACTCATCTACTATCTTCAAAATTGCAACTCAAGTTTCTCCCCAACAAAGCCTAGTTTCCCAGTTCCCTTCTCAGGGGCCTCAGAGCATACTCTGATTTTCTACTGAACATCCTCCATGTTACACTTATTCTTTCTGTTCTTGTGCAGGGTCTGATCCTACTAACGTTTATATCAATAACCTTTCACATAAAGTCTCATAGAAATAGAGATGCTCAATAAAAGTCTGCAGAACCTGTGAATGAATGAGTGACCCCCTTTTCCTGTGGAGGATAGAGAAGATTAGGCTTCAATATGAACAATTGAAACAAATAGCAAATTCCAGTGTCATAGGGAAAGCATCAGTACACTTTACCGAAGTACAGCCAGTGCTAGCTAATTAGATTAGTTCATTTTAGATCAAAGAAGGGGCTGAGTTGAGGCAAGAGAGCACAAGCCAAGTGTCAGGGTTGGATTAAAGCACAATGGCCAATAAAATCTTCAGGTGAAAAATGAATACCCATTTTCATGGTGTTCAACCAGTTTTGTGAGATGAAAACGTGCTACAGGTAAACTGGTTTAGAGACATATTAAAAACAAACCCCATAAGCAGAAAGGCTGACTTGGAGCCCCAGGGAGGGAAAAGTAGGGTATTTTCCTGATTAAGGTGTAGAAGCCGGCTAATAATGTTTCACAGATCTCCCTCTCTCACTAATAGGAGGCTGAGGGTGAAGACTAGAATATAAAGAAAGAGTGAACTTCCCCAGTTCCACCCCCATGCCCTTCCTTAGGCCTCTGGCCCCTCTAGTCCTGGTGCACACCTGTATCTTTTACTATCTCAGTCTGTCCCCAAAGGCCAATGAAGGGGGTTGGCTACCCTGGCGAGAAACCAGAAGACCTGGCTTATGATGAGCACTGCAGCCTGGGGAGTGGCCTCTTCCCTGGTTTGTAGAGAGTTCTGTGCAACCTCCTACGGCAGAGAGAGATCTAACTGGCTTTGGGGCTCGATTTCATAAGGGCACTGATCTCTGGCATGGGGGCTCTTTCTTCATGACCTAGTTAAGTCCCATCCCCCATCTCTTAACACCATCGCATTGGGATTAGGTTTGGAATGAAGTCCATAACAGTCCTACTAATAGGATATATTTGTTATAATAATCAGGCAAAATGAAATTTCCATTCTTGGTTCATACAGTTCTCTTCATTTACATTTTTAAGAAAATGAAGAATACTTTCCATGACAAAAATTTCTTAATATATCAAGCATGTTATTCTTCCACTTCATCAGGCAAACTATATGAACTTGACATTCCTCCAATCCACTGGAAAGAAGTTCTTAGAATTCCAAACACAAATACAGAAGCACAGTTATTAGTTTAACTGAAACATCTGTTTCCAACTTCCTGAAGGAATGAAAGAGGTTGCCAATGTCTATGCATATTTGAAGCAGAGCTTGTACTGCACACATGGATACAATACACATTTACAAAAAGTTCCAAAAGTCCCAAGGGTCCATTAGATCAGGAGAAATAAAAAAATAGAAACATGTAATATAGGAAACTGAGAAAGACCCACAACCTCTTCTCAGGAGTTCTAGTCTCTAAGAATGTGCCAAGATCACTACTTAATGGCCAGTGTTAAATCCAGGTTCTGGCCATTTAATTGGATGTCAACCTGATGCTCTTTCTTGAATAACATCATCTCTCAGAAAGGAAGGAAAAACCCTAGTTGGCAGTGGGGGAGTAGGGGGGAGGAGTTTGGGACACTTAGGATTTAAGATCCCACTTTTCTGAGTTTTGACCTATTTTTATTTACTGATTTTTAAAATTTTATCTATGCTTTTGTTTGGAAAAGGTGTTTCATTATTCCATCATCCTAATTTCAATTGTTTTATCTGCAAAGTGAAAAACACTGAAAAGAATCAGGTCAAGGTGGCTGAGTTCCAGATCTCTTGAAATGATGATATATTTTAAGTCAATAACTAGGCCGTAGATCTCTAACAAGTGAATATGCAACCCATATTTCCTGCACAAAACCATAATCGTGTCAAGTTATCACCTGCCACTTATTAAAATACCTACATTTTTAGGTAGAGATTTGTAAATGAAATGACACACAAACGCTGTTTTCTGACTTGGAAAAAATAAAGAAAAACAAAATATAGAGTTTGAGCATCCAAAGAATCCTTGTTGGATCCACTCAGCATGAGGACAGGTCACAAAGAATCTTAGCCTCATACCTCACCTTGTTTCTCAGTTTTCTGAATCATAAAACACCACTGGAATTGATTAATTAAGTTATGCAGGCACATTTTACTAATTTTTAAGGATGTTGAACTTTCTCAATCATGGATAAAAAGAAAATAAAAGAAAAATAATGGGTATGGTAGTGTCCAACTATCTTGATAGTTATCAAATAAAATGAGTAAAGAAAGGATCTTGCACATTCCCTAGAGTAAATGTCAGATTAAAAAAAATTTTCCTTGAATGTAGAATTGCTTTCATAAAACAGCTTCTTCTAATGAAATGTGTTCTAATACTAGCCTACTTTCTAGATATGTTCAGGTGCCTTTGCTTGGTATTACTACCTTTAGCTCCAAGTTCTTTTATTACACTGGATCCTGCTCACCATCTTCTAAAAGCTAAAATTTTATCCTGAGCATAGAATCCTGAGACCTCTTTCTCTGGGTTTATCTGGTCCTTAGGCCACTCACTGAGAAGCATCAGATTTTCTTAAGTACTGCTGATGTTGTCTGGGAAAGGAAACATTAAAGGTGAGAAATTTGAGATGAAAAATAATGGTGATTTTTTTCTCAAGGGTCATGTGAGAAGAACAGTCTGTGTCATGGCTGATCCCCCAAGATGAGCAGAGCTTCACCTGGCCAGCCACCTGGGGGGGAGTCTGTTGGATGCCTGGGTGAGTGTATGGAGATAGAAGTGGGGGATAGGGTAGGGGAGTGGATCTACCTTCATGAACCTTTCAAAGCCCCAGAAGCCCATGTGCTTCCAGGAAACAGGATCTTTTAAGATGTCTGTCTTTTTCCAAATAATTTTTACCAAGTTTTTCAAATGACTATGCCTGTGATCCGAAAATAGAAAGTTCATAATCTCACCAACTACCTTCCAATTTTGGTTCACTTTTGAAGGAAGCGGACACAAACATATTCAAAGTCTCCATAGTACAGAAAAAAGAACAAAGGGGTAAAAGTTATGGGAGGGATGATTTTGACTGAATCTAACATGGATGTTTCATGCGGGGATGTCTGACAGTGGGGTATTTGGCTTTGGACATATTTAGTTCAATGTGAGTAGTCATTATTTAGCCAGAAAGTGACCAATTCAATACTCTATCGAAGTTGAAATAGAAGTTCTGATTGGTGCTTGGAGATTTTGAGTTTTTAATACTTGAAAATCTTTCTGACGTGAACCTCTAGAGCCCATGTGAGTTATTAGAAGCCTTTGTCCGTCCTTCTCACACTCTTTCTGGATGATGCATACTTTCAGTCTCAATAGGTCTCTGAGTTGCATGTTGTCTTCAAACCAGACCGTTATATACAATGTCTACTGAGCATCTCCACAAGGGTTTCCCACATACACTTCACACAGTGAATTTGAAATTAAAATTTGACTAATTATGTGAAATCAATCTCTTAATTCCAATATTTTTTCTGGCACAGTTGGAAGAAGAAATGACTTTTTTTTCTTATACTCACTAAAGCCAAGATTATTGATACAGAACTATTGAAACTTTGATCATATTTGGCATTCCTAGGAATCCAAGGCTAATGGTTCTTTTTTTTTTTTTTTTTCTTTACAGTAAATCGTCCTAGAATACCTCAGCTTAGATCCAACATCTTGAGTCTTTCTAGGAAATTTGCAAGCATCTATTTATTTTATTAAACACTGATTGCTTTAAAATTAGATAGTGTGAATTCCATTTTCTTCAACTGAATCATGACTAATGCAATATTAAGATTTCATACTGCATCTAAACCTGCTTCTTTTGATGTATTTCTGACCTTATTAAATGTTTTCCCCACCCACAGGAATGCAGTCAGATGGGCTATTAACTTTCAAGACTCAAATATAACTCCATCTCCCACATGAAGATCCTGCTTTACTGTTCTCTGGCTTGCATATGACCAGTCCCTTTTTTGTGCCAGCTATCTGGACTTGTACCATCGTACTCTAATTATACTAATTTGTTCTCATGTCATTTGAAATTTTTCATTTCACTACAAGGGAATAAGGACTAACTGTTCTTTAGTTGGCTGACTAAAACAAATTTTAAACATTAAAAGGATGCTTCTGTCTGGAGAAGCTACAGCAAAGTGTATCTGATGACATAAAGCAATCCCACCTCTCACTGTTCTTTCTCATGACAATCTTGTTCACAAACTTATTTTCACATTTTCATCCTGAAAGCAAGTCCTTAAAGGTGAGGAGAAAATCACCAACTTCTGCATTCTGCATCCTGTGCACATAGCACAGCTTCTGGAACATATGATACAATTTTGAATAAATAAACACATCCTCCAAAACACCACAAGCATCCATCAACCAAGGTTCTCTCCAGAGTGTTTATGAGACTAGAGTCATTGTGAGGTGAGTGTATTTGTGGTGGGCTCTAGTAATATGGCTCCCTAAACCCTTTCCTCCTGCTGGGCACACTTCCTGTGCTCTGAACATAATGGCCATAACTTTAGGCTTGCTTTTTGTGAAGAGAAAATGGCAAAGTGGTGGGATGCCTCTTCCACAGTTAGTTTCTAGAAGGTTGTGTTCTCCTGGCTTTCTCTGCCTGGTTGTTTTCACACATCAATTCTGATGGAGAGAACAACCTGGCAAGAAACCAAGGGCCGCTTCCTGGTAACAGCCAGCATGGAACTTAGGCCCACAGTCTCTTGACCCTGAACCTTCCAATAAGCCCTGAGTGTGGAAGCAGATCCTGCCCAAGTGAACCTTGAGGGGACTATGGCCCTGCCTGACATCAGGAGAGAAACTGGTGGCTTGCAGAGGACCCAGCTAACCCATTCCCAGGGCATTGACTTGCAGAAACCTAGGGATAATAAGTGGGCATTGTTTTAAGTCACTAAGTTCTTGAGAGGTTGTTTTTTTTTTTTTTTGGTACTAATGAATAATGCAGTGTTCATGTATCTTGAACAAAATTAAAGAAGAGTAAACAGAATACACGAGGACAATATTCTTGCCATGATGAATTTTGGTTTTGTTCTGGAATGCTAATCAGAGAGAACCAGTGTGCGGAAGCACACGTGATGAGGCAGGACAGAGTGTTGGAGGCACTGAGTTTTAGAATGAGTCCAAAAGACTGGGCACAAGTGTAAGCTGCACCATTAGTGGTTTGAATTTTGACAAATTTTCAAATGGTTTCATATGAATATTCTGTCTCTCACAGCTCTGAGATCAATGAGGGGGGATACATGATGATAATTCTTGACTCAGAGATCTATCAACTCTCAGAGCTTGAGCAAATATTTGTTTGATGCCCTGGGGTCATAGGACCCTTGAAAATCCCTGAAAACCTGTGTACACCATGTATTTTTTCTCTGAAGAAGCCATTTGTATATTTTGTTAAATATTCAAGAATTTATATTTCTAATACATTTTTTTAAAATATTGATTTATTTTTCCCTTATTTTTCAGGTAGAGTAGCAGCTAATGAGGAGAAATCCACATTGCCTTGTATAGCTAGCTGGTAGCAAACCCTTGGGAACACAGGTCTTCAAATTGCCCATCTACTGCTCCTGATGTTTCCTGAAGATTTTCTGTTTTAAAATATTCTCAACCTGGAAAAGTTGGAAGGCACACAAATGTCCTGAACAATGCCTTCTTAATTTTGTAAATACTTTAATCATTCACACACATCTGTCAGGCTCCTGTTATGTACCAGAGACACATCTAGGTTCTGGGATACAACAGAGAGCAAGACACAGTCCCTGTTCTTGTGCATCACAGGAACAAATAGAACAGGAAAAACCCATTAACAGCATATAATTTTAGAAGGCGGCTTCTGACCTCGTCACCTTACACATGTCTGCTCTCCTTCAGCGGGTCAGAGTTACCTCTTTTTTCTCTGATTCTTAAAGACTAGACTTTCTTTCAGAGAAATCCATGTAATACTGAGAGTGGAATTGTCCGGTGCCCGCAGGGCCCACAGGAGAGCACAGAAATTAGCTTTCATAGGAAATGACATTTGGAATATGAAATTCCGCCCAACAGAATCTAATTATCTCTCTGAACAGTGACCAATAAAACTCAATTCCATTCTGATAATATTTTTATTTGCAGTCTATTTTAAGGTTGTCATTAATCATTTGTTTAGACAATCACGAGACTCCCTAAAATGTGAAAATTCAAATATGTATGAGTGGTCTTCTGAAAAATTACCAGGAGAATAAAATTTTGCCAACTATCCATCTCATTAAGGATGAATTATATTTCTTAATGCCTGTTTAGAAAAGAATGTTCTAATTGTCAGTGAATGACAAGTATACTTTGAACAGTTTAGCGATACATATAAAAATGTAAACACATTTAAGAATCTGTGTGGCAACAATGAAAATGTTTACATTTAAGAGAATAAAGATAATGAGAAAACATTTTGATCTAGAATTGTTAGCCTGATTTACCCATGTATCAAAGAGTACACATGTATCAAAGCACCACGTGGTATTTCATAAATATATAAGATTTGTATATTATTAATGTACCTGATAAATTATTTTAAAAAATAAGTCCAGAAAATGAAAAAAAAAATAGACATATGGCTAAACTCTAGATTTAGAAAACGTGAAGATAAATAAATACAAATCAAACTAATTTGTTATATGAAAAAAATGGATTTGTCTTTAATTTGAGTAGAAATAACATACTAACATAAACATAGGATGCCTAATAAGATAAGGTGAGGCCATTTTATATAACATAATAATTCCCTAATACATGGCATGTGATAAAGGTACACATTGTCATAGACAACATATTGCTTATCTCAAAATTCAGTTCCAGTGCTCAGAATGACTGGAGACAACAACCTTTGTAGACAGAGGTTGATAAGAAGTGGCTTGAATAAAAGCAGCAGCAACACAGAAGCTGTGGGAGTCATGGATGGAGCCCCCGGACACATTCCAAGGGAATACAGGGCAAACTCAGATGTCAATGACAATGAACACAGGGACTTCCCACCTTGCATTCCTTATCATGTGAGCATGCACGTGTGAAAGATGGACGCTGTCAGTGTTTCCAGTTCTGTTGGAAGAGTTTCAAATCTCTGTCATATTTGGGTTACAACATCTCCAATTTCAATTGCTGCAGGCAGATTATATTGGTAACTTAAATATCTTGGACAACATTGACACCAGCAATATGATATTCCTCACAGAGTGAATAACTTGTAGTAAATATCCAAGGAATCAGATAGAATGTTTCCTAATTTGCAGTTCGATTCTTGGAAAATACATTATGTTTTGTATTTATATGAAAAAAAAATTGGTAAGGTAATAGGCCCAGATAATTATATATTTCACTTACATTACTGCCTAGAAAGATTTCTTTTGTTTGACCTCTTCACATCAAACAAAATCCAAAAGTGGTTTTATTTGAAGAAAACTTATTTCCAGAAAATTAGCAGAAATGGCATTTGAATAATTACTTTTTTTAATAACTTTAATGCTGTTAAAATAAAAATGAGTGGGGTTGTTTTTGATAACCCCAATAAATGAGACTTAATTTTTTTTGTTCTATTTGAGAATAAATGATTAGAAATAAAACTAGTGAACAATCTGTGATTCACTGTACAAGTTGATAGAATCTATGTGTTAATGTTAGTTTTTTAAATAAAAATAATTTACCTTTTCACCTTTATTTTTAAGAATTATTTTTAATCAATAAATATATAGAGTTTATATCTATGGTACAATGTGATGTTTTAAAATATGTATAGATTGTGAAATGAGGAAATCAAGTTCATTGGCACACCTTCCCTTTCATCCTCACCACTCAATCTTTGGTGGTGAGATGCCCTAAAACCCCCTCTTCAGAAGTCAAGTGTGCGATCAATCACTGTCAATAACCGTCACCGCACTGTGCAATGCATCTCGTGAGCTTAGTTTTTCTTCTTGAGCAAACTCTTTCCTTCTCCCATTTCCTATTTCACAAGATGCTGCCGCCTTACACCCCGTTTCTCCAGCCAGCTCCTGCGGAATTTAACCCTCTTTCATGGTATTCATTTATTTATTTGGCTTCATTTAAGTATAATTGTATGTATTTAAAGTGCATAATGATATTTTATTATGTATTTCAGGTAGATTAGACTAAGCTATATTCTTCAGTAGGTAGACACATTTTTGGCTAACAATATTTTTAACAATGAGTTTATCAAGTTGTAGCCCCCTCAAAAGTTGAAGAATAACTGTAAAGACGGGTTATTTTAAGATTTAGAAAGGAAAAAAGAAATCAAAGATGATGTTGGCCTCTGGCCATGGAGTGTGACTAGGTAGTAAGGACGTGAGTCTCAGTATATGTCCTACAGCTGAGAGAAATGTTTTTAGAACCACAGCATGAGGAGAACTTTACATGTAGCAAAAATGGTTATAGACGGCGGCTTGTAGGAATGAGAAGTGACATAGATGCTCAGATGCAGACAGAAAGAGTGACCTGGCAGTCAGGTAGATTCAGGGGGTGACAGGGTTTTTCTGAAGCACATCAGAGTTTGCTCTGGAAGAAAACTTGAAATTTTAGACTTTATACTTAAGTTTACCGAGAAATAATCAAGTCCCAAGAGAAATGCTTTCTCCAATAAAAAGAGGAAAAAGAAACAGAAAAAAAAAATCTCAGCTTCTACTTTTCGTAGGTGGTTTAGTTGGATTTTCTCAGACTGGTGAGGGATCATTGGTCATGATTTTATTTATGTATAATCTGCTGTCTCAGATCTTTAACTGATTTAGTTTTATGAGTTTGTTTATTCAGAATAGATGGTTTTATGAATTCCAAAAAGTCATAGGGTATAACTTAAATTAGTAATGTATGTGAACAATGGAAAAAATTAAATAAACTTTAGAAAGGGAGATTCAGCAGAAGTTTCAGATGACACGACTTCACTCGAAGCCCAGGAGAACCTGGCTGCTTCAGCCAAGGAGCACTTTGCAGAGTGACATTGGAAAGGGAGTACCTAAGGTTGGGCCGTCGTGGGCCATTGAGCCCACGTCTATAAGAGTCCGTTTTCTTATATGAAAATGGAGTTAGTAAGCTGTCCAACCCACATTTTGCAGCAGTGAGAAGAGGAGGAGAGCAGGTGCATCACCCTTGGCATGTCACATGAATAGTGCTGAACACTGAAGGGATATTACCCATTTTCTCCTGCTCCTCCTTCTCTTCCTCCTCCCCTTCTTCTTCCTCTCTCTCTTTTACTTTCCCAACACTTTTCTTATTAGTGAAATCTAGATTTCTGCAAGAAATGAAAAAAACATATGTATTGAGTAAATAATTTTCATCCACTACTATCTGGGCACTGGATAAATACCAAAGACAATGTCTCTTTTTCCTTGAATTTACATTTACATTCTTCCTTAAAACAGAGAATTATAATTTCACTTTCAAAAGGTTGCAGGAGAAATACATAATTTAATGCATGTGCAGGGGCTAGCAGAGTGTGACTGTTGTCAATATTCACACCATTCTTACTGTCATTATCTATAGCATATAGGCATTAGTAATGGTAACATGGTGGTAACTGTAGGGAAAGGTATAATCATTGCAGCTATGGGTATAGGCATTGTCTAGTGGTCTTGCTAATTTCATCAGCATGAACATTATACCAGAGTACTTTTCAGGAATGACTTTTCAGTTGATTTCAGAAAAAAATGCTTCCCACACTAATTCTTAGATTATAACTAATTCTAATGGAAGATTAAATGTTCCAAGACACCACCTCTGACACTCTTGAATTTTTATGGTGGGCACTTTCCAAGATATGAACTTCTGAAGACCACCTTATTTGAAGGACCTATTTGCCACCAGAATGTATGCAGGGTAGGGTGTATCAAAATGAAAATAAAAATTCTACTACTGAACAAATATCACGTTCAGTATGCTATGCTAGGTACTTTACATGATTTCATTGAGCCTAAGAACAATACCACAATGGCGTACCACTAATACCTGTTTTAATACCTGGGGAAACAGACTCAAGTGCCTTGTGTAGGGTCGGAGTGTTAGTAATCTTGGGATCATGGATGCCATTGCTGTTAGTTTGACTTTGAATCATAAGAAGCTGAATTCCCCAGTGCAGTATTGCTTCTCAGGTGCCCATGAGGATGACTCTTATCTTTACAGGAGAAGTAATGCTTTTCTTTGCAGTGTACTTGTCTGACAGTGTCCCTCATGTTATGGTGACTGTTGCATTAATTAGGATGGTTAACTCTTAGCTACTAAGCTAAACTCTAAATATAAATGACTTCCTACAATAGAAACACATTTCTTTTTTCCATGAAGTCCATACAGTGACCCAGAGATCCAGGTTCTGCCTTCCTTTACACTGTCCCTCAGAAACTCCTACAACATAGTCTGTATAAACAAGAAACTGAGCAAAAGAAAGAAGAGAGCCATGTATGGAGGTTATGGTTCAATCCTGGACTAGCAACATCACCCAGAACTTACCCAATGATGTGTCTATAAGGCAGGCTGGGAAAGAGGTCTAACTGAGCATACAGAAGAAGAGAAAACTTCTACCACTTGTTATATTCTGAATCTTTGGGTTCCCCTAAAATGCATATGCTGAAACTAATCCCCACTGTGACAGTATTGAGAGATAGGTATTGGAAGGTGATTAGAGGTCTTCCTTCATGATCCTGATTAGTACACTTATAAAGAAGACCCAGAGATCTAGCTAGCACTTTCCACCATGGGAGGACACATGAAGCATCTACCATTTATGAGAAGCTAGGTCAACATCAGGCACCAAATCTGCAGGTAACTTGATATTGAATTTTCTAACCTCTAGACCTTGACGAAAAATTTCTGTTATCTATAAACCATCTGATTTATTCTATAGCAGCCCAAATGGACTAAGACACCAGGCATCCATTTCATTCCCTCATCTATAAACAAATCCATTCCCTACCCAAGGAGGTTAACCCAAAGTCCCATCCAGTCACTTGATCCATCTTAAAACCACCATCTCTGGGTGCTCAGTCATTCTATCCGCCAGATGGGGATGTGAGATTTTGTAGTCTAGCTCCTATAATCTAAGGAAACCAAATGATGTACCATCAACTTCCGGCACACATCCAATATACAGAAAAGTACAAAAGCACAGAAAAGAGCACAAAAGCACCGTATGCCCTTGTTGGGAAAAGTAAGAATGGGAGAGACCTTGGTTCTCAGCAACTGTGATGCTTGCTGGATAGAATCTCTGTCTCTGTCCTGCCATGGAGGAAGCTCCATTTTTCAAACCAGAAGTTCAGTATGGCTGCTGGCTCTTGTGGGCAAGTCTTCCTTGTGGGTTATCCTCTCTGATCCCGGCTGATGTGAGTATGGGGGAGTGTACTTTCCTTGTAGGTTGGTCAGAGCTCATAATCTTTTTCCTATTCACACAAGTTTGGAGCCCAGGGTTTATTTAAAGCTTGAACAGCCAAAGGTATTTTCAGTCTCCAACTGTGAATTCTTTGAAATTCTGTCTACTTTGTAGAATCCTGTCTACTTTTGATTTTCTTCTAGGCAGTTCTAAGTGTCTGTACCCACCGTCAACGTCCTTTCTTAGACTCAATTCTTATTTCTTTGCTTTTTCACCCTCTTTCCATTCTTTTTCTCAACTTAATGGTGGCCGCTTTGATGCTACTGGAAAAATAGTTGGAAAGGTCATACTTTAGATTTGAGCCGTTTAGTTCGACTAAGAACTCACTATCTTTAACTACTAAACATCCCTCTCAGTCACATTCAGTTACATCTTCTTTGGTGAAATAAGTCATATATGCTTATCCATTATGGTGAGGAAGGCTGGAAAGGTTGTCCAGGAGTGGCTTGGGGATGAGAGCATGTGCTTGTGGACTTCAGAGGCAACCTCTGCCACACTTGCCAAAAAGCAAACAGCAAAGCACCTCTCTGCCAGAAAAATGCCAAACTTTCTAATAAACTCAGCTCATTGTTCTCCTGCATGCCTGTCTACACTCTGCTCTGATAAAGGAACCTGCTGGGAAAGATTCTTCTGGGAGTCTCTGTGGTCTGACCTGAGCATGGAGGTGGGGAAACTCATGGTAGAGCTGGAGCATTGGTTTCAAGGACCAAAAAGAAATCGACTTCATGTTGATCATCTATCGAAGCGCTAATCAAAAGTTATGTGAAGGGATATAAAAATCCATGTTAAAAGTCAGGGGCATTACTAAAGATATTTGAGAGCAAAACAAATGGGTTAGGAAACCTCTTGGAAAAGTCGTAAAGTGTCTGATATATTGCCATGAAGTCAAAGGCTGTTTTCTAAAGAGTACCCTGCTCCTGCTCGGGCAGGAAAGGAGCAGGGGAGAGCTCTGTGCTGTCCAGGACAGCGCCTCTGATCAGTGATAGTTTTGTGTTCTTCTCGCAACTTGTATTAAGTCCTCGAGTCCAGAAGGGAAAAAATTATTCTCAAGGCCTTCCATTTCTTTTGTTGTCACGTCTTTCCTGGCTTTGCAGAGGTTAAAAGGACTATTATTGCATGGCAGCTTCCAAGCATGGAAAAGGAGGTCATCAAATTGGTCCATGTCCTAGGGAAACTGTGAGGTCTTACTGAACACTGTGCGCCAGCAGAAAGAAGCATTTTGAAATGTAAGCTGGGGAGGGAATCTAGATATTGTCTGGGGCCAGGACCTGCACTGGTCTTGGGAAGCTTGTTCTCCTGCCTCCTCCAAGTCTTGGGGGCTAGGGGCATCTTCCCTTGTGTCGTTTCTCTCTCCTCAACTTCCTTCCCAGGTGAGATTGCGAATGTGGGGTGAGAAGCAGCATAAGGAGTGTGAATAGAATCTAAGGACCCTCATTGGCATGACTCATTGCTATCTCGGTCTTGTCTTCCAATAGAATTACTTCAACCAAGTCAACAAGCTCTGACTGTGTGATAATTGACAGCGTCAGGCACTGTGAAGTGAATTCAGATCTTCCAGGATTTGGAGCTTGGAGTTGAGGAGTGACCCTCTACAGATGCTCTTGACGGATGACAAGCCCTTCCCCATTTGCCATGTCTCACTGTCCTTTATGGACAATCCTGAGATGGACACACTATGGTGGGGATGAGGATGTCCAACCGTTTCATATGAGATTAAGATGAGGCGTGGGCTCTGCTCTCAGTTTTGGTGATATAAACATGTGCACATTACCTAGTGAGAAACACCATGCAGAAGACAATGGTGGCTGCAAATGAACACGTGTGCCCTGAGTGTGGAGGCAGGGAGGATTAGAGGCTGGGATTGTTAAGAGATGCTTCCCAGATGTGGACAGCCTGGACATGGCCCTGAGCAATGCTTTGCCTGGGGGAGGAGTGACCCTTGAGGACCATTCTGAGGAGCCCTGGGAAAGTGAAAACACAAACGGGTGTCCGGCACACACAGGATGTGCTGTGTCACCAGGGCCGATTACATAAGGGAAAGAGTGGGGTCAGCAAGAAAGGCAGATGGAGTGGATCAGAATGCAGTGTGGGCATCTTGTTTGTGCGCCTCGTGACTGATGGCTTTTAGGAGAGGGATGATATGATCAGATTGAATGTTTTAGAAAAATTATTTCAGTAGCACGGTTAGGAAAATGATCACACAGGGAAGGTGAAGAAGGAGGAAGCGGATACGTCTGCCACATGTTACCCACCTCAGCTTGGAATTCATCCTTGGGCCAAAACATCCTTGAGGTCAAAACGGTCAGGTCAAGGGCCATGGTCAAAACTTCCCGCTGGTATGCAAGAGCTGCTCGGCAAGCCAAATGATGAGTCAGAGCTGTTACTGGAAGGAGGTTTAGGAAAATTTGCACAGGGTCGCTTCAGGAGTGCAAGGGCATGACCTTGGGAGCAACCGCTGCTGTCCGTGGAGCTGTTCTGAAAGACGATGACCGGGGTCTGTGGGCAAGGTCCAACTGCTGAGTGGATCTGCTGGGTCAGGTGGCCACTGGCTGGACAGGGGCAGGTGCGTGCCGTGGTGCCGGATCTGCGTGCATGCCGTCTTCTGCTGGGGCATCGACACAGCATGCGCTGGCCTCTCCCTTTCTCATCCTCATGCCTGCTCTGGCGTTAGGTATCTTTTGAATGAATAAACTGGGTCAAGTGAAGGGTATGTTGCTGCAAAATCTGCTAAAGAAAAGCAAATCCCAGCGCCAAGATCAGAAGAAAATTCTCCTGGGGAGGGAGCCAATGTCACCGTCTTTGCTTGGAGAAATGTGGCCAATAATTATATCTGAGCTGTGAAATACAACGTTTTTCTCTCCTCCAGCTGGCAGAGAGATTTGGACCACATCTGTTAAATATTTATCAGTAGCGGAGACTAGTTTATCTTAGTTTTACTTTCTTGTACAGATCACCAGGATTTTTATTTCATTAAACTAGAAAATCGCTAGTGGGACCTTGTGTCCTGTGGGACTGGTGGGAGACGCGGAATGAAGCTAGTGAGGGTCTGGCCTCTGAAGGCGTGGAATTGAGCCTATAGTGAGGAGCTTACCCCTTTATTGCTATAAAAACATTTACATTTTTCCCTTAAGCTACTGGGGTTTGAATCGAATTTTTTTGGGTCCTAGTTAACTCCTAAGATTTTGAGATGATGACTTAACTGGAAAACTTTTCCTGAAAAATTTATGCTTCATGATATAGGGTTATGGTATTTATAACTCTTTGGACTCATTACTTTTGGTGAGAGAAACCTGGGAGTGAGCCAAACTCAGTAAGTTCAGCATCATGTCTGAATTTTCTGATTTTATTTTTTTAAATTTAAATATAACTAGTATGGCTTTAAACTTGATTACTTAAGACCACCATGTTTATCTAACCATTTTCTCTTCAAAAATGTTCCCTACTCGATTTCTGGCAACATTATAAGATGCAAAAGGAGCATTTTTCAAATCTGCCCATTTCAGTGATTCATCTCATCAATGTCCCTTTCTGCCACCTTTTTCCCAAGTAGGAGAATTTACTGACATGGAAGTACTGAGGCAGAATGACAATGGAGAGACACTGAACCAGGGGTTCCAGGAGTTAAATTCTTGCTCTGTGTCCATCGAACTGAGCCAGTTATCCCCCCTGAACCTCAGGTCTTCATCTGTGCAAAATCAGGACCATCCCATCTACCTTGGACTACCAGGGCTGATAGGAAAAGGAAACCATAATGATGATGGTGGTGATGGTGATGATGGCTACGATAACATTTGATGACTTTAGGATTTTACTCTGCTATAGATTCTGTGCTATAAATTCTGCAAACCGTGGTCATTTAAAGCTCATAAGAAGCCCTTGTGGGAGGTAGAGAAAGAAGACAATGGAGCTTCCATCTGTGGAAAGCAGTTGCTGACTCCAGAGCTCACTCCACTTGACCCCTGTAACGTGTGTGTTCTACCAACATAGAACAGTGTAATTACACAATTACAAACACAAAATATTTATATTCATAATTGTGTTGTGTTAGTTATGTTTCAAGTCCATGAATATCATAATTAAGTGCTGAATGTCTACACAGTTCAGGTTTTGATGAAACCAAGGAAATGTCCTGAGTGGGACTCTAGGGAGGTGGTAGCCCAGGCACAACACCTTGCTCGAGAGACATTGAACGTTTCACATTGATTCTATTTGCCTGGACAAAGGTACGTGCAGGCTGTGGAACTTCTAGTTATTGTGTGCACTAGATAATTTTTACTTTTTTCATAAAAATAGGAATACCAATATTATTCTGCAGGATTGCTACGATCAACAATCCATAAGAGAAATATATACAACAGGGTAAAATTTCCATCATGCCGATATGGAAACAGACTTGGGCTGCTCAGGGTCACAGAGTAAGTATGAGTGCGATTTTGCTGCTAAGCTGTGCACGTTAGCCCATCTTCTCCTGGTGGTGTGCTGTCTCCTGCAGGACTTTGATTTAATCGTCCCCAGGGGTTGTTTTCTGTATTCTCACAACATCTATTGGTGGTACCCATTATTCTCTTCTTTTGCCATATTTATATATATATTTATTTTTTTCTGTTCTGGGAACTGAACCCTGGCCTTGTGCATATGAGGCCAGTGGTCCACTGCTGGGCTGTATCCTCAGCCCTGTCTTCCTCCTTAATGCTGACCCAGGCGGGCCCTTGGTCAGGAGGAAGGTGGCTGTGAAGCTGCTCCCCAAGCTTCCATGGGACATCTGGGGCAGTGACACTCCTCCCTGTCACAGCCATACTGTTTGCCTTTAGACCCACGTGAACCAGCTCATCTCATACCTTGTTCTTTGAACCCCAGGGCCTTGACTTCCATGAATACCTCTGTCCCCCAGAGCCCTCCTCTGCATGCTGGTGACCTTCCCTACTTCAGAATGCATCTGAGACGCCCTTTCTACCCTGGGTATCTCTGTGAGCCCAGCAAACAGAATTTGATCTCCTCCTCCCCTGAGTGTCAAAGGAAATTGCCTCAGTCTCTCTATGTGCTCCTCACAGACTTTTGTCAGTTTCTGGGCCTGCCTGAGCTCATGAGCTACTCTCAGGTTGGACTCTAAGCTCCCCGGAAGCAGAGGTGGTTGTCTCCCCTTGCTGCCTTTGCCTCACCGCCTTTTCTAAAACCCTACAGGGCCTATCACACAGTTAGCATTCATCTTTTCACGATTTTGGTATCTTCCAGTAGGCTTTCTAAGGTGATGAGTGACTCTTACTGGTACCTTTGCTCAATGTGCACTGAGGTAAATATTGGAGTTAGAAGTTCCAGGTTTAAGGCTTATGATAGAGTGGTCATAAAAAGCATAGAAGTAACAGCAGCATCATGGGAAAATTACACTCCAGGGAGACCTCCCCAGAAGGAATGGTCTCTCCTTAGGTTCTGAGGGAAGAGCATGAGTGACGAGTGGCCAGAGTTGGGAAGAAGACTTCCCACAGAGAGCAATTCAGTTCAATTCAACTAACATTTATTCTGCCATTATGTGGACCGCACGGAGCTCACAGAGACCAAGTGGACTCTAAGGCATCAAGCAAATTGCAACAATAGGCAGTTTGACAGGAATGAAAAGGCCTGAAAAGCTTTCTAAACACTTTAACTGTGGCTTCTCACATGTAAACATGAGTAACAGTAATACCCAAGAAAGTACCAACTCACAGCCTTTAGGGGAAAGTCAGGAAAACACAACGTGGGAATGAGATCGAGGTCGTCAACACAGTTGCCCGGAAGAGAATGACCTCCATTGTCCTGCAGCTCCACTCTCCCTTTCTTGGGAGTTTCTTGCATAGAATAATCTTCAAATCCGAAGGAAAAAGCACCGTCTGGGGATGTCACGTGCACTCTGAGGGAACCAGCAGGAAAAGGAAAATACAAATCCAGAGGAGGAAGCTGGAAGATGGACAGCCTTCTAGAGCCAGGAGCTATTTTTAGCAAAGGGAGGAATCTCATTTAGGTAGTAATTAATTACAGGTGCTTCAATATTTTAATTTGTTATGATTAACTTGGTTTGGATGATCAATCTGGGTTGTCAACTTCAGTCATCAGGTGGAATTTCCCAGTCGGATTGGAAATTATTTCAATATTAATCAATCTTTGGCAGTTCTGAGGTGGTAACTCTCCCACGTTACCAGGTCCTGGAGCTTGAGTCCTAGCCTGGGCATTTTATGTACTTTCACAGTAGCAAAGGGAAAACCATCTATCTATTGTTTCATAGGAGTTTAACCCGGTGCTGAGCTTAAAGACAAAGATTCCCTTCCTGCCTTTGCTAAAAAGAAAAAAAGGTTCTGTGACCATTTCTGACCACTCCCGTGGCTCTCTCAGAAACACTGGGCTCCTTCTTTTTCTCTAGTGCATGAGACACATCCTTCTCTCAAATAATTTGCATATTGTATTAGTCTATTTTCCATCACTATAACCCAACACTTGATGCTGGATGAATTATAAAGAAAAGAGGTATATTTTGACCTGTCATTCTAAAGGTTTAAGGTTGAGTGCCCACATCTGGTGATGGCATTCTTACTGACAGGGTCCCGAGGCAGCACAGGGCATCACACTGCAAGAAACACGAAGCACACGCGCATGTCTGTGTCCTCTCATCTCTTTCTTCTTAGTAAGTCGCCAGGGTGGGAACATGAGGGCTCCACTCTGCAGACCTATCTAACCCTCATCATGTCCCAGGCCCCACCTCTAAACACCACCTCGGGTGGTTCCTACCCTCTTCCTGCCTCACAGGGAGGTCACACTGCAGCACATGCAGCCGTGGGCACAGGCTGACCTGCTCCTGGCCCGCCTCCCTGCCTTGTTCCAGCTCCACAGCTCAGCTCGCCACCCCCATGCCAGCCTGCGAACCTGCCTTTAATCTCTATGTCTCCTGCCATCAGCACTGAGTCTTGGAAGGCCGTGCCTGGAGGGGGCTGTTTTCTCTGTTCCTTGCTGCATCCCCAGAGCTAGGCAAAGCCCGTGCATGGAGGCTGTGCATGTGAGTGACTCTTCGCAGCATCTGTACTCCAGTGGGAGGTCAAAAAACACGTGGGTGCTCCAAGAATTCCATGGCGGCAAGACACTTCCGGTGTTCAGCATGCGTAGCACTTCCCGAGGATGTAAAATGAACATCTGAAAAGGATTTCTAAGAGGCCATTATTCTAGTCTTGGAAGTTTTATCTAAAATCTAAAACATTAATTTGGATTGGAAATTCAGTATATCCTCAGAGAAGAGAAAGTCCTGGACTTAAAATTCAGGAATAGCCTCTAAGAAGAGAAAAGTCTTGGCATTTCTGGATCAAATAATTATCCTTTTCTATCAGAATTGGAAAATGGAGTCAATTGACACGCACATTTATCAACACTCTCCTGGAGTACGTACAGAGGCTTTATTATGCAGCCCTGAAGGACAGAGCTGAATCTGCACGTCCAAGGGCAACACTGAGCTGAAATGTCTGGGCTTTAATACAGCTGCTGTCACTAACCCTAAATGCCACTGTCAGGCAAACTTTCCCCCTGAGCCTCACTCTCCCCTGATTGAATAGGGTGGGCACAGTGATAGGGAGAAGAACTCTAAATTCCTTTCTAGCAACAAAATGCTAGATGTTGAATCAAGCAAAAACAGAGCTAGGCTTTCAATAAATGCTTCTTGGCCTATAAAACTGAAATGTTGCCTCAGCTCCTGCCTCTGGTGAAAGGCGATTCTCTTCCGGCTGGTTGAAGAAGAGGTACTGTAATGAGAAATAGATGAAGTCAAGATCCTTTGCAGGACTAGCCTGGGTGGAAGGGGATCTAGAAAGGAAGCACTAGCCCTTCTGGGTCCTATAGACAAACCTGCCTTTTCCCTGGAGGAGGCCCAGAGGCTGTGCTCTATGTGGCTCTGGCTCCCCCTGGTGGCAACTCTCAGAATTTTTCTGTAACATCAAGGACCAGAGCAATAGACTATTCTGGAAAACAGTCCCTTAAAGGAAAGCTCATCCGATGATTCTATGAAATTTGACAAATTTATTAGTGGCATTAAAAAGGTAGTTCAAGGGATAAAAGGCGAAGGAAAAGACTCTCCTGGGATAAGAAAGAGAAAGGAAGAACAGAGGCTTTGGTTTTATAGTCTTAAAAATAACATTCACAGAGGCCAAGACTCACTTTGGCCAGTGCAAAACCAAAAGGACTGAGATGTTCTCAGAGGAACTGAGAGGAAACAGCTCAGTTGTTGCGAAATGTACTTTCTGATGATTTTATTTATAACAGGCAACCCTTGTTCACACAGGATTTTTCTTCCTAAGGTAGAGGGGTAGCTTTCCTTGCAAGGACAGAGGGGATGTTAAAGAAGGGGCTCATGAAAGGGACTAATTGTGGAGAGCATGGGAAGCTCAGAAATGCCACAGAGGTGACTCTGAAGAAGTGTTAGAATTTTGAGGCTCAGAAGTGAAGAAAGAGGGCTGGGGTGTAGCTCAGTGGTCGGGTGCTTGCCTGGCATGCACCAAGAGCTGGGTTCAGTCTCAGAGCCACAACCAAACACACACAGGTGAGGAAGGGCCTTGAGTCTGGAAGGACTCAGAAGAGCCTGGAGACTGCTCAGCTTGGGGTGTCCATGAGTGTGGATTAGGGTGCCAGGATAGAAGGTGCAGGAGGTTCCTGACAGCCCTAACTCTCAGTCCGGGCTGGACGTACTGTCCCCTGGGTGGAGGTGCTGGGACACTGGGGTGGAATCCGTGTGCGTTCACTAGAAGCAAAAGATGAGATTTAAACAAAATCTGAGATGCTTTGAATTAGTTCTACTTAAATTCTTGGACTCTCCCAGCAGGAAGTCACCTGTCACACCTATGCTTAAGCTTTTCTTTCATCGTTTTTGGTTTTGCTCTCATTCCTCCTGGGGATATATTTGAATGTCAAATGGGAATATATATATATATATATATATATATATACTTTGTCAGGAGTAGGTCAGACAAATTGAAATACGACATTTTTCGAATTTGTGAATATTTATTGGATAATTACTGTGAGCTTGGTTTCAGAAGAATCTATGAAATGATATAGCTAAGTAAAAATTCCCACCAATACCTACTCATCCTACATTAGAACGAACACATGAGAAACAAAAACACCTGTTATAGCTGGAACTTTTAAAAAGCCAACACAGAGAAATGTATCAAAAAACCTTTGTATGTTAGATTTTATTAACCTTTGAAAATAGTAATTTTTAAATGTCCTATGCAAAATTTAAAAATCAATTTAGTATTTCACATTTATGAGTTTTCATTATGTTCCCAAATTTGCTGTTTAAAAAGTTCAGTTTTCTGGGGAGCATTCTGGATCTTTTGAATCAGGCCAGACTTTTCAGGTGGGTTGTGTGATTTGGGGATTTAAAGAAGCTCTTTGGATTTGCCTTCTCAGAATCCTCTTTAATTAGCCAGCAGTCCTCTCCAAGGTTGGAGAAGGGGCTGTTCAGACAGGTGGAGTCACCCAAGGTCCCGGAAGGGGGCTAATTGCTGGGATGCTATGTCTGTTCAGGTGATTCCAGAGTCCAAACACTGCCCTGTGTATCTCACTGCCCAGAAAACGCTAAAGATTTGATAATCAGAGGGCTGGAAACTTATCGGCTAAAGTTTCCTTGCAGAGTTCAAAATTCAGTATCCGTGTCATACTAGTTGGAAGTAAGGACGTGCCAGAGTTGGGCCACACTGAATTGAAAGACTCAGTAACTGGAACGTTGGCTCGTCTGGCTGCCCAGAGGGTCTAACCCTCAGACCCTGACTTTACCAGTGACCCCCAGAGTTCATCTTCAAAAGGAAGCCACAGTACCATTACCTGTTACCACTCCAATCAGAGAATATTCACGGGCAGGCTGGTGCTCTCTGGCCAGCATCCTGTGCAACCTGCAACCACAAATCTCTGTAACACTGCAGATTTCCAGTGGACAATCGCATGCCTTTTCAGATAACCCATCTAGTTAATTCTATTTGCACAAGACCTACAAGGAATTAATACATCTTTCAAGCATCGGAACAGATTCATGTTAGGATGAACACATATGTAATATGAGGAACAACATAGAATGGATTTTCTTAAAATCTGCTTCTAAAGATGAAGAGGACATCTGCATCTTCTACTTCCTGTGTCTCGCACTTGCTGAAGGATCAGATGAAAATAGTCTCTCCATGAGTGAATTTGTGTGTGATGAACTGAAAACAGTCTTCCTGCCCTGCTACAGCTGTGGAGAGAACATCCTTAGAGATTCAAGGGTGGAATACTGGTCAGTTGACAGGTAACTCTCCTAGTGCAGTTAATACACTGATTTTTAAATAATTGGGAAATAATTTGCAGATAAAATTGCCTCAATCTTTGAAGCAGTCACATTGATTAAGAGAAATCAAGAAGATAGAGTATATAAAATTTCCGATATTGTATAACAACCCAAGTGCCCTAACTAACCTATCTGGATGGGCAAAGATAGTGTTTAATTTGTGTGTGTGTGTGTGTACCCACACATATGTGCACATATGATTATTATATACAAATTTTATATATGTACGTGTATGTGTATATATATATATTACTGTATACCAATATATTTACCTAACTGACATTATCAATCAAAATAAATATTTTAGCTCCATAACTCAATGAAAATTTTGCCAACAAATCTCACAGAGAATCTTTTATTTGATCATTTAGGTAATTGATCATGTTTGTGTCAATCGGGCTTCAGTTCACTGTGATCTTCTAAAATACAGTAATTGGGAATCAAAGAGGATGAAGGCAGGGAGGGGCAGGAATGAGCCTTCAATGTGCGTATCACACAGTATAACGTGCCACGGGCTGGACGCTGGACTTTACCTGGAAGAGGGGAGGCAGGTCTGAGCGGCATCTTCAGATGGAGCACTCCAGCCTGGTGGGACAGGAGCCTGCCCTGGCTGACTCAGGCAGATGCCCACATACAGCCCACTACCAGCTCCAAGCTGCTGGCCAGCTCTGGGGACATAAAAGGATACAGGCTCTGGACTTGAGTGTGGTTACGCCACTGGCTGTCTGACTTGAATGGATTTGATGGACAGTCCTTAAGATCCTGAATGTGGTTCCCGATTTCTTCAGTGGGGATGATGGTAGACTTCATGTGACCCTGAAGAGGGCTAGAGATAACGCATGCGGAGCGTCGGGCCCGTGCCTACACATGGAGACTGAGACGGCGCTCTCGCTCGCTCTCTGACACACACATGCACGAAGTCTTGTTCCAGAATGAGAGAAGACCAAGTCTGTTTCTTTTCCTTGTCTGGGTGTTGCTGCTGTAACTTTCCCGCCAAGTCAGAACACCAGTTTCACTCAAGAATTGCACTCCTATCTTCTTTCAACTGAGGTGACTCCACTGGAGAGGAAAAATGCACAACAAACAAGAAGACGTGTGCAATACTAAGCCAGAGGCTTGTTAGAGCAGCCTGCCTTCCTGCTGTCTCTTAATGGTGGCCATCTTAAACCTTGTCACTTGGTCTCAATGAAGAGGTGGTGGGACTGTTGTTATTGCTGTTATTGTAGTTTCAACACACCTCCCTTCTGGACTGGGTATGTTTCTATTTAAACACTCGTGTGTTCACATGTCAGGTGGATACATGGTCCTATTCAATGTGCCAGCTCTTGGTTGCAAAGGGCTGGCACACTCCGAAGTCCCAATCTGTGTTACCTGCCAAGCAGGCCTCGGCAGAAGGATCATTACTGACTGACAGCCCAGCTGGCCTTTGGGGCATTGGAGTGCTGCTTCGACAGCCCTGTTTCATTTTTCTTCTGATTTGCCTGAGAGATTTTCTATATTAGCCTAGCTCCACATCATTTTCCTGGTCCCTTTGCTCTGGGTTGGCAAAAGCATCTGCAATCTCTTTCCCATTTTCCTAGAATAGGATTGTCCTTGCTGTGCACCTGCTCAGACTTGATTTCTGATCATCAAGTCCCCAGCTCACGGCTCCGGGCTGCCCTCTCCACATCCACCTCCCCTTGCCGTTCCCAAGGCTGTCATCCATCGCATGCACAGTCACCTGCTGACTGCAGCGACGTTCATTTTCCTCCTCGCGAGCAGAAACACGACTTTGTTCAGATATTGGAGGGCTAGCAGCATATAAGAGGCAGAGAGGGGCTTCACCCAATCCTAACATTCACACTTAGAATAACCATTCAGGTCATCCTGGTTCTCTTGCCTGAGGATGAGTGATGCTTTCTGAATGCTGAGATATAAACATACATCTTTGGAGGCCTTCTGGAAGATCTCCTATCTTCATAGAATAGAAGGTTGTGGGAAAAAGGCATGTGCACCTGCATGCATGTCTTGTGATATTAGTACACATAATACACATGTGTAAGGGTGTGTTTATGTAATTTTTCTTTCTCTCTCATTGCTGCCCATCATATATGAGGGCATGGCCACCAATTTAGAACCATAATGGAAAGACCAAGACAGTGGCAAATATACCCACCAGAAACCACGTTTCTAAAGCCAATTATTAAGCCTAGGCCTAGGACTATCTATTTCCAAACACCTGAGTGAAGCATAAATGCTATTGCAACTGATAGTTCCTATCGTCTCTCCCTTCTCGATCCTGCTGCTGTGTCCTGCCTTTACATCCTGAGCTACAACTGCACCTGGGGAGCTGATGGCTGGAGAAAGAAGAGACGGAGAAGCCTGCCTTCCATTAGGAGAGAAGAACAAAAGAAACCTGTTTTACCTGTAATGGCATCTGGCCTTCGAACTGCCCAAGAGATTATTAGTCCTATTTAAGAGATCAGAACACTGAGGGTTATGGTTTATGTAGCTAGCTAAGAGCTTCATAGACATCAGTGATAAAAGATGTCATTAACAAGGTTCATATTTTATAGCTTTTATATCTCTGCTCTGTGTCATAACAGCCAAATCTAAACACTTAACATGGATCACCAGACCCTGCATGATCTTGTCTGTCCTCGACCCTTCCCTCCAACAGTGTTTACGTAATTTTAACGTTGGAAGCCACCTCTCCTTTCTAGGTCTTTACCCATGCTGCTTCCTCTGTGAGAAATGTTCTTCCTCTTCTCCTTTCCTGGCTGGATCCTACTTCTCTTCAAAATGGTGGCAAGGAATGGCTTTCTCTTGAAAGAGTTTCCTGCCCTCCCCGTCAGTGGGCACATCCAGTGTGGAAATTCAGTTGATTGGCTGTGTACCTCTTACTTGCAAACTTCCAGCACCTGGAGAGTGAAGATCATGTTCACTGCTTCACTGTCCCAGCCCAGAGCCAGCCCTGGTCTCCTCAGGGTGCTTGATGGTCCATGTCCACCCTCACCCATGGGACGTGTCCAACTCAACCTGGGCCTGGTGTCCACATGGTACATCATGGGTACCAGGGCTTCAGGCAGGGGCTTTTCAATTTGGAAAGTGCCATTGATGACTTCAGTGTAAACTCCTGGTGGAAAACCAGAAAATTATACATCCAAAAGAATTTGTGAAGTAACTGCCTGGCAGGTCCTTGATCACCATTGACCCATTTTATCCCATTGTCCCAGGTGTGGGACACCTGTGAAAACTGACAATGAGCAGCAAGCATAACACATGAACATAACAGCTATCTTTGAAATAACGGTTATGTTTTTAGAGGTCTATTCTTTTGAGGGAAGTAATAGGTTGAAATATTTGGAGATTTATATATATATATATATATATATATATACACATATAAATACAAAGATTTTGTATATGGAAATATATATAAAGGATAATAAGCTCTAAATTATGATATCCAACTTATTTCAATGCACCTGTGTGAATTTTATTAAAATATTCACAGAATCAAAAACTTGGGACTTAATGTATTAAACAGAAACAAAAAAAATGAATTAAAAAAATAGCATTAACTGTCTTCCAATTGTTTAGTCACAATCATTGAAAACAAGTACATTGCCTAGGAGCCCAGAGTTAAACAAAAGAAACAAAACATAAGTTAGCTAGGAGTATCCACAAGTGTTCCAACCCCTGAAGGTCTTATGAAAATATTCCAATTGCAATCACACGATTAAATGGTTCAGGAATGAATGAAGTCTATTTCCCTTTGGATTTCTATGGTCTTTGGAAAAGCATACCAATTGGTTATTTTTATCAGTCTTTAGGAGGAATTGAAGTTTTACAAAGAAAAGCAATAGACCAGAAAAAGAGTGAAAGGGAACTGTTTGAAAAACCACATTTTATTCAAGTTTAACTTCTCTTTCTGATAAAATCACTTGTGGTATATGTGCATGTGTTTGTACGAGTATGTATATGTGTGTGATATGTGGGATGCATGTGGTGTGTGTGTGTGTGTGTGTGTGTGTGTGTGTGTGTGTGCGTGTGTGCATGTGTATGCTATGTCCCTGTGATCCAGAATGTTTTGGAGAAATAAGAGCTTCAGAAAGGAGAAAACCAGCTCTGGCAGATGTCTTGCCTCAGGACAAAGAACAAAGAGCAGTTCCAGATGGCATCAAGGAGATGGAGGAAGTTCCCTGATGATTATGGATTATAGGGTAAACATTCTATTGAATTCCCTGGCAAAACAGAGTCCTTTAATAAACAGTCAGAGATGGTGCTGATAATTAAAAATGAAAGGGCTGAAGCATACCTCAACAGAGAAGAGGAAAAGCTCTGAGCCCAGGGAAAACTGACTTCCTGTTCACAGAAGCACGGTTAGCAGAGACCAGCAGTGTGGCAGAATTAATGTGAAAATGAACATTAGCAATGACTTCCATGTTTTAAGAGGAATTTTAAAGTCTTGAATATTAAAGGACAGAGAAAATAAATTGAAACCACCTTGTAGGATAAACTTAAATATTGGTGTACTGTGGTAGAAAGCACACACAACTTGAAGTTACTGAGACTAAGTTAAAGTCTGACTCATGTTAACTGGGAGGTGAGATTTGAGTCCTTTTACAGGAGCAATTACTGTTTCCTTCTTTCCAAATTTGAATAGGTTGCCATAAACAAATTGTCTGAGAAAGAATCTGAAAATTCTTTTTCAAAAATCAAGGTGACATATTACTCTGAATGTACAGACAATAGGTGAAAAATTGGTTTGGTTGAATCTTTGTCATTGCTGACTGCTGTCACAATGTTCTGGACTTTATACATGGAAGACTGTTCCTATGTTGGAAAGAGTTCATTGAGAATTAGCTGTTGGCATCTGAATATATTATTCATTTTTGTTTTATTTTGGTACCAGGGATTGAACCCAAGGGTGATTAACCATTGAGTTACATCTCCAGACCACCCCCGCTTTTTAAATTTTTGAGACAGACTCTCAGTAAGTTGTTTTGGGCCTTGCTAACTTGCTGAGACTGGCTTTGAATTTGTGGTCCTCCTGCCTCAGCCTCCATAGCTGCTGAAATTACAAGGTGTGTGCCACGGGGCCTGGCCTGTATTATGCATTATGATGGAAAACCTTACTTGTATATAACACTCTATCATTCTTAAAGAAATTTTCTTTGTTCAATTGATTAACTAATTTTTTCCTCCAGGTCCTTGCAGAAGACTACTTCTGCAATTTACTTCAAAGGAAAAATACCAAAAATCAGAATTCATTTTGATATAAGAAAGCATTAAATTAAATGAGCTTACATTTGAAAACATCCTAATATATATTTGCAAATTTCTCTGTAAAAATGAAGATAAACCTGGTAGAGAACAGAAAGATGGCATAATTGTCTTATTACCTCTATTTATTTACCAACAACCCAAATCCCTGGAAGAGCACTATCAGTCTTTTTTATTTTCGTTTTAGATGTCCAGGCTTTTTTATTTTTGAAAAACAAAAGCCTAAGTAGTTGAAAAATGCTTACACATAACAGAAAGAGCAATATTTCCCTGTTTAATAAATTAAAAAATGGTGATGCTCATTAAAGGGCAATGAAATTTTGAAATCAGAAAAGGTTTAAATGTGTGTTAGACTGCCCAGCATTACAGATTCCAGGTTCTCCCATGTGTTCCAGGGTAGAATGAGAAGGATGATAATGAACTATTCCTTAGCATCTGAGACCTTCCTGAAGGTAAGACTGGATGACCCTTTATAAACTGGGCATAGACCAGGAGAACCAGGTCCCTCTGAGATGCAGGTCTTCACTACCATGGATCTCTGAAAACTGCAGACAGAGTGGCAGGAGTAAGACAGGTCTCTTCATGCACTGAGAGCTGGTGGAGGGGAGGCAGAGCAGAGATAATGGACTGGTCAGAAAGCAACTGGCCAACAGGACCCGGGGAGAGCCAGTGCTTCCTGAATTGTGAATGCTGTTTGCCAAAGTGAAATAATAAAGATCTATAGAATCTTGCCAGTGGGAACATCCCAAAACTCTGCTGAGCAGAAAGTTGTGATTCTGCCTTCAAACTACGTTTGAAGCAACTTGAGAACTAAGCAAAGCTACCACCAAGCCCAGACCTAGCTCTGGACTACACCACATCCACCACCCCACAGGAAGAGTCCTACAGTTCTTTGCTAGATCAGTATTATGATCTTCAGGCCTCTGATGCCCTTTTATGTGTGATCTGTAGCATACAATTATAAGCTCTGAGACAGGTAAAAGAGCTAAACAATGCAACCTATATATAAGGTTAAAAATAGTCAATAGAAGCAGGACTACAGATGTTCGGAATTTGAGAATGATATCAACAGCCTGTGAGAGTTGACAGATATAAGGATAAAGAAAACAAATATAAAGAAATAGACCATTTTAATAGACAAATGAATATTAATAAAACAAATCATCACCAGAAGTGAAAAACACAATATCAGAAATAAAAAAGTTTATAAGGTGGGCTACAGAGCAGATGGGACACAAAAGGAGTAAGTTATAGTGAATCTGAAGACAAGTCAATTTGACTAAAGTGACAAGCAACAAAGAAAAATACACATGTACAAAATCTTTGAAAGAAAATAAAATGGCTTAGTTGATAGGTACTGGGATACCAGATGAAGAATAGGAAGATGAAGAAAGGAAAATAATTTACAGTTAATATTTGTAAAGAACATTCCTAGAACTTTTTAAATCGAAAGGTAACAACCCAAAGATCCCAGAGCATAGCTAACCCAAGTGAAATAAATATGAGGAAAAATCAGGCTCAGGAAAAGTGAAGTCAAATTGAGAAAAACATAAAAAATATAGAAAAAGTTTTAAAAACAGAGAGGAAAAAAGATAGCTTACACAATCTAACAAATAATAAGAGTGGCTGCTAAATTATCATAAGGAATGCTGGAGAAAACAGTTAAATGGGATGTTTAAAATGCTGAAGGAAAAAAAAACAAAAACAAAATAAAACTTTAAGCTCGGGACCTTCATAAAAACATGATATAACAACATTTTAAGATGTACAATGTTTATATAGTCTATCCTCAGGAAAGCTGTACTACATACATGTTTCATACAAGTGTACATGTGTGAACAAACATGTATCTTCCTGTATATGTGCATAAGCTTCCACATACTCACACACTTCACACACATGCATCTCATGAAGGACTCAGTCTCCCAGTGACTAATGGAAACATTTAAGTGAGCAAAAGCTTTGAATTGACACATCACAGAAGGTGTGAGTGGCCAACAGTTCATTTCAATTTGTTTGACATCATTAGTTATTGGGGGAAATTAAACTGAAAGGAGACACTCTTTCACACCCAGTGGAAAGCTTCACATTACAAGAGACTGTGTGAAACCATGGAGGACAACTTTCAAAGCTCACCAACTCCCAGCTCCTGGTCCACATGGACCAGTTGATGAGGAAGCCGGGGACTCCCTCTTATGACACTGGGTGGAAGTTCGAACCCCAGGAGCCCTGAGCAGCACCCAAGAATCCTCACCATGCTTCACCCCTAAAAGTCATAGAGCCCAGCCAGGCCCCTCTTCCTCTTTTGAAAGCCATTTGGGGATCCACGTGGGAGCCTAGGGGGGCAGAGCTATGGCAGCGTAGACCTTTTTACACCCCTAGTCGTGAGTTTGATGTCATGGGTCTTGACACCAAATCTGGGTGGAGAGGGTCCAGCCCCCACCCCCGCATTTGACTATAATGCAAACGGATTATACAAAATGTCCTAAAACGTGCCACGACTGAATAGTCACGTCATTCTGCAGGTGGGTGACATGGTGTCAGCTCTCTGAGAAAAGACTCGACAGGTTCTTTTAAAGCCACACAGGCACCTCCCTCCTCACATTTTTCCTTCCAGAACTTTTCCCAAGAGAAATGAACATAAATGCTCAAATAGATCAAAGTCCATCGCAACCTTGATGCATCACAGGTCTCCACTGGACAAGGACCCATGTCTTTCAACAGTATCAGAGAAAAAACTATGGTGTGTTCATGGAATTAAATGCTGATAAAAGAAGTAAAGACACAGATACTTGGATGGGTCTCAAAAGTGTTATGCAGAGAGCGAGAAATAAGGCAGCCCCCAAAATGCATATGGTAAACTCCCTGTTATTTGGAGATTAAGAATAGGTAAAGCAGGACTTGGAACTGTCTGCCTCTCTGAGGAGGCAGACAGCTAGCACTGCTTGGAAAGGAGCCGAGGGCATTTCTGATATGCTGGGAAGTTCTGTGTCCTGCTTCCTTGCAGAGTTTCATGAGTGTATAAAATCTGAACACTACTTATCTGAACACTTCAGATCTGTGACATTTGATATTACATTTCATTTTTTAAAAAAACAGCCCAAATCCTTACATGTTGGGTTAATTAGTATGTTGAGTGTGCTAATCACTACCCTTTTATCACAACATGTGCCCTGATTCAAAAGCATCTTATTGATGTTTCCAGGTAGAAATTTATAAAGTTATGGATCTCTGTGCTATTTGAGGAAAATGGACTCAGAAATGCAAATAACATGCTCGGTTTTGCACCTACAGAGAGGCATAGCTGAAAAGAGACTTGTTTTCTTTTGATTTCAAAATGTCCGGGGGCTCCCCTCTGTGGGAAAGTCACCTTGTGGAATTTTCTGTGTGTGTCTGCATTTTCCTGAGGCCAGAGAATTGAGGAGTAAAGGGCGGGAGTTCCACCCACAGAAGCTTGAATTGCATGAGTGTTCTCAGTGCACTTGACACTACCTAGGATTTATGATTTGATGGCTAGAGACTTTCTGGAAGTCCTTTTTCCTGACTAGCCAGCAAGCACAAGCACCAAACAGCTAATGGAATCTTAGAGTATGAGGTAATGATTGATATGACAAGTTCCTCAAGTGTTAAAAAAAATGCTGGCAATTCACATCAATGAGGCCATATGCCTAGGGTTCCTCTTTTCTGTCATGCGATGCTGATAAAATACTTTTAATTATATTATGCAATCATTGCAAAGAAAATAGATAGCTTTCAGCAGCTGAGTTTCCTTTCAGTGACCTGATTAAAATGCATCAAGGGAGATAGGACCCAGCTGCTCTTGTCATTAACAGATAAGCTATTGCTAGTAATCTTTACCGATTGCTCAAATCAGGGAAAATGCAAATAACAGGAAAAGAACAATGTCTAAATAACAAAGTATAAACAGCAACTCCTTAAAACACTGCATGTTTTGAGGACTTTTTTTTAACATTTTGATGCTCACATGTATTTTCTCTGAGGTCTGACAGTCACTCCTGCATCTCTGCTTGTTCATGGGGGAAAAATTAGAGTTAGGGACACACACTTTGACTGAAGTCAATAGTGTGCATTTGAGAAAAAATTATTAAGAAGGTAACTTCACCACTGACTCCTCACATGTACATAGAATAATTATTTTTTGTTTTGAATTTACAAATAGAATATAATTCTTACTCAGAGTTTGTGATCATTGCTGTTATGTTCACCAACAGCTTCTGTTTATCTTTTAAACACCATCAGCTCAATCTTTCTAGGGCATGTATGGCCCCAGGCCTCCCTTCTGCTCCAACACCTTCCATATCTCCGAAGCTTATAGGATAAATGCATAGAATCAGAATTCTGGGAATAGCCATGGAAAGATACTCAGGGCTTCATTATGACTTATATCTGCAGGTTTTTCTATAAAGAGACAGAAAATAAAGACCTCAGGCTTTGTAGGCTGTGTAGTCTCTGCTGTACACAAAAGCAGCCACAGATGACAGTAAACAAATAGGTGTGGCTATGTTTCAATGAAACTTTATTTGCAAAAACAGGTCATACCAAGCAACAATAGGTGTTGGAGAGGATGTGGGGAGAAAGGCACACTCATACATTGCTGGTGGGGTTGCAAATTAGTGCAGACACTCTGGAAAGCAGTGTGGAGATTCCTCAGAAAACTTGGACTGGAACCACCATTTGACCCAGCTATCCCCACTCCTCGGCCTATACCCAAAGGACTTAAAATCAGCATATTACAGAGATACAGTCACATCAATGTTCATTGCTGCTCAATTCACAATAGCCAGACTATGGAACCAACCTAGATGTCCTTCAAATGATGAATGGATAAAGAAACTGTGGTATATATATATATATATATATATATATAATGGAATATTACTCAGCTATAATGAATAATAAAATTATGGCATTTGCAGGCAAATGGATGAAATTGGAGAATATCATGTTAAGTGAGATAAGCCAATCTCAAAAATCCAAAAGAAGAATGATCTCACTGATAAGCGGATGATGACACGTAATGGGGGGTGGGAGGGGGGCAAGAATGGAGGAAGGAGGGACTGTATAGAGGGAAAAGAGAGGTGGGAGGGGTGGAGGGGAAGGAAAAAAATAACGTAATGAATCAAACATCATTATCCTATGTAAATGTATGATTATGCAAGTGGTATGCTGTTACTCCATGTACAAACAGAAACAACATGTATCCCATTTGTTTACAATATAAATAAATTTTAAAAAATAATAAATTATAAATAAATAAAAACAAACAAACAAACAAACAAAAAAACAGGTCATACCTTTGTGACTCCTGAACCAGCAGACCAACTTTAATATAGAGTTGGACCTTGAAGGTCCTGGAAAATATATTTTCTGTTTTCAGGAAAAGGACTGACAAAGTTTCTAAATTGCCAGTGAAGATAGTTTGTTTACATGGTTTAAAAGGAGACAAAGGAGTACATGATGTTAGGATCTACCTTCTCATGGTATTAGCAATTAAAACTTACCCTGAAAGGGCCAGGTACATGTGAAAATATAATTAAAAACAATAATTAAGTGTTTAGTGCATTTAAACAAATAAAATCATGTAGGATAGTAAATATGCTACTTATTGGCCCATAAGATGGCAGAGCAATATTAGAATATTTACAGCACCCTCTGTTGCTCTTATATAGCATCCTTCCATAAGAAGAAAAGAGTCAGATAAATTAATTGTACTATGAAACTTTTCTCTTTGGATAGAGCAGTTTGATCTGGCAAATTTTAAAATACAATCATTTTTCCCCTGTGACAACAGTTGAGAATGAATGAGTTTTTAATATAAACAGGAAATACCAGCTATTAGTTCAATATCAAGGTGTTCAACTGAACACCCCACAGTCATTTTCAAACCAATGTACATAAACCATAATTTTGTTTCCTTTTTTTTTTTTTTTTTACTTTTTTTAATTTTTTTTACTTTTTTTTTTTTTTTTTTTACTTTTTTTTACTTTGTTTCCTTAAAAGCAGTTTTTTCACCCCAGGTTCCTATGCATCTGTCATAAAGGTTTTTTTCTGAACAATTGTATAAAAAGTGCATGGGTTGGTACTATAGGACTGCTTACACTATTTCATCTTTTATCCCCAAAGGGGTGCCCTTGTGGCATTCTGTCTGTGTGAGTCTGTTGCCAATCACAAGGACACAGAATTATTTTGTTCCTCAAAAATGTGGGCAATAGAATTTTAGTCATTAAGATCAACTCTAATCAGTATAGATGACTTCACTCCTTTGATCTCTATTAGAAGTACAAAGTCCCCTCAAATGGAATCTGAAAGCAAGTGGGAGTAGCTATTCTCACATCCAACAAAGCAGACTCCAGGACAAAATTGGTCAGATTATTCTAAAGAGTGTCATTACATATTAATAAAGAGATCAATCCAATAACAAGATACAATGATTTTTAAAGTACGTGTCTCAAAATACCTAAGAATAATACTAATTACAGTGATAAAAAGCCTCTTTGGGACTGGGGTTGTAACTCAGAGGTAGAGTGCCTACCTAGCATATGTGAGGCACTGGATTCAATTCTCAGTACCACATATAAATAAAATAAAGGTATTTCATCCATCTACAACTAAAAATATTTTTGAAAAGCCTCTTTAGGGGAAATTACAGAAAATTTACAAACAAAATTGAAGAAGACACTAGAAGGTCAGAAGGACTCCTGTGTACATGGATTACAGTTATCAATTCTCTTAAAAGGGTCATATTACCAAAAACAATCTAGAAATTCAATGTAATCCCCATCAAAATATCAGTGACATTCTTCACAGTACTAGAAAAAAAAATCCTAAAATTTATATGGAAAAACAAGACAACAAGAATAGCCAAAACAATCCCAAACAAAAAGAATAATGCTGGAGGCACCACCATACCTAATTTAAAATCATACTACAAAAGCACAGTGACAAAACAGCATAACACCAGCATAAAAACAGACATATGATACTTTCCTAAAGACAGACTCATATTCTATCCCATATACTGATAAATAGAATAGAAGACACAGAGATAAATGCAAACAGAAACAGTCATTTGATTCCTGAGAATGGTGTAAAACATATATACTACCTTGCTGGATAGATGATGTGGAGAGACTTGTTTTTTTCCATTCATCCAAGTTTAAGTATCCCATAATTAAGTCCTTCTTGGATCATTCTACCACAGCTGAACTTGCAGATAGATTACTGTAATTGTAGGAGTGACCTCAGATTATGTCACTAGAAAAACTCTCCAGCTGAGTCCATTCCACATGGCAGGATCATCAACTAATAAATGATTGGGATTTTTAGTTTTGGAGTAATTTTTCATGCAGCATACACAATAATATTGCTAAGTCTACGCATTTGTTATGCAAAAAATATGATTAAAAGAAAATTTGTAATTTTCATGCACTATAAAGATGGTAGATTAAGCTGCTATTTGTTTGCCTCCACACTCTTTCATCATGTATGGAAATTTTTAATGAACACTAGAACCTTGCTTTATATTTTGAATAAATGGTGTCCACTTATATAACTCTAGCAATTCAGAGAAATTTGCATATCAAGAAATGTAAGTTAATAATTACGTTCACTGACTTTTTACAATTAGCAAAAATTTTCTTAATCATCATCTCATTCTAACCTTAAAATGCACCAGGGAGATTAAGAATAAACACCATAACCCTTATTGCATATTTAAAGACTTAGAGGGTTAGGAATGGTACCTTTCTCAATAGTGCATGTTTGAATATGAGGTCTCCCCCAAAAGTTCCTGGGTTAAAGTAGTAATAAGCTGAGGTGAAGTGATTGGATGTGAGAGTTGTAACATAATCTGTCCATCTTAGATAGAACAGACTGCCTGGAGAAGGTGGGTCCCTGGGGACAATATCTGGCAAGGTTCATTTTTCCTGTAACCCTTTCCCTCATCTCTGCTTTCTGGATGCCATGGATTCAGATTCCCTCAGTCACATTCTCCATGATATTCTGCCTCACCTTAAACCCATGATGTTTTGCAACTCACCATGGACTATACCTCTGGAACCATGAGCTAAAATTAACTTTTTGTCCTCTATGTTATACTTGTTAGATATTTTGGTCATAGTAATGAAAAGCTAGCTAAAACAAAATTTAGAGCCTCAAGTGGAGTTGTTACTGGGACTCACCTGACAACTTAGCTCAGAAATCTTTCAACTGGTTTGTGGAAGGAATTTTGAAAAGTTGAGAAAAATGAAATTTAGAGGGAAATGAGGACTCTATTAGGAATGGATTAGTGGACACATGTCATATTCTGGTGAATTATTAATCTACATTTTTCTTATATCATGAGAATTAATGTGAGTCTGAATTTAAAGGTGATGGAATAATTATTTTGGTAGAAGAAATTTCAAAGTAGTATGGCATTCAGTCAGTGGCAATGGATGGTGCTGGCAGCATTTTAGCAAGGTGAACTGTGAGAATTGGGAGTAGAAAAGAGCTTAAAGGTTTTAAAAAACTTGTTAGAAAAGTACTTGCAAAACTGGGGCTAAGGAAGCTATGATTATTAAAGGGATTACGGCCACTGAAGATGTTCTAGGTACTTTGCACAGAGAAAATAGAAAAGTTGGCTTGAGGACATCTTAGGACTTTTTGAGATCACATCTGTTGTTGTCTCAAGAGAAAATTCATTTGAGAAGAGATTATGTGGCTCCTTCACCATTGTCCAGGCATACAGAAACCATTGCATCCATAATCACAAGAGTCCCAACCACTGTGCAGACTGGCAGCAGGCCTTGCCATCAGGCATCCTGCAGCAAAGCAGGATGCTGAAGTTGCACAGTCATGGAGGCATCCATCAAGATATCAAAGGAAGGCCTGGGGGACCAGATAAAGTGTAACAGTGTTGGAATCCCTGTAGGCTGTCCTGAAAGACAGATGGATGAGATTGTGAAGGTGAAGCCAATGTTGGAGACCCCCCAAATTAAGAGAGGACAATAATATGGAAGGTCTGACAAAAAAAGCTGCTAGTTGCGGAAAGTCAGATTAAAAAAGAGGCCATATGTGTGGCAACTGGCAAGGCAAAAGGGGTGAAGCTGCCCAAGGCCTATGGAGAGCATATTTCACAGCCTTGTGCCCTAGATGCTATATGCAATGTTATGGGACCTATTGGCTGGGCTGGTTTTTGGTCTTGTTCTGTTCCTTTCCCTTTTTTTCTATGCCTATATTCCTCTCTTTTAGAATGGGAATATTTACTCCATGCCATAGCATATTGAAAATATGTAACTTGTGTTTGACTTTAACAGGGACTCATTCAAAAATTTTCTTTGAGTCTCAGAGGAGACTTTGAACTTGGAATTCTGGGTAATCTAAAACTATTAACTATGGGAATCTTGGAGATAAACTAAATGCATTTTGCACTGTGAGATGGACATGAAATTCTGAGGGCTGGGAAGAGATGTTATGTTGGTTATGAGGTGTCCCCCCCAAGAGGTCCTCTAGGTATACTCAGAGATAAAATGTTGATGTAGGTATGTTCAGAGATAAAATGTTTGGATTGTAAGAACTGTAACTTAGTCCAAACTAGTTTGAATGGACTGACTAGATTTAATTACAGGAAGGTGTGTATGGTTGGAGGAGGTGAGTTACTGGGGTTGTGCCTTAGACAGTTTCATCTTCCCTGTGACCTCTTCCCCCATCTGTTTCCTGCCCACCATGAATGAAACAGATTTCCTCTCCCATGTCCTTGTGCCATGAAGTCCTGCCTCTCCATGGCCCAAGAACAATAGAGTTGACCAATCATGGACTGAACCTCTGGACCATGAACCAAAATTGACTCTCCCTCCTGCAAGTTATTACAGATTTTCATCACAGTGATGAAAACCTCACTACAACAGTAGAGATGAAACTGACATAGTTAAGAAGTGAAACTAAATCTTCTAAGTTCAATTTACACATTCTTATTATTCTTTTTAGGTGTCAAATTAGCTTTGCATGTGAGAAACAAGATATATTTATTGAAGACCAAAATTTAAGGTTGGAAATAACAACTCAGTGGTAGAGTGCTCCCCACATGTGCATGAGGCTCATGGTTCATTCCCCAGCACTGGGGACGGGGAGACAAAGAGAAAGAAATAGTATCTACATTTAGTGTTTTATTCATCGCAAATGTTTGCCAATGTCCAGGCTAAAAAAATATATAGCTGGTAAACCAAACCATGTAAAATGGCATAGTACCTGCCATGTAATAAACTCTAAAAAATAGTGATTATTATTCTGTTTGCTTATTCTATATTAGAATAGAATTAACAACCTTCTATAATTGTGAATAGTGCCCCCTCCAAAACATTTTTTTGTTTTTCTGTTCTGAGGATTGTACCCAAGGTCTTATGCATGTTAAGCAAGTGCTCAACCACTGAGCCACGCCCACAACTTTCCTCCCAAACTTCCCCATACATAACCTACCACTCAGCAAGGCAGAGCCCAAGGGTCTTCACTTTTGTTTTTCCAAATCAAAGTCACATTTGGCACCCGAAAATATTCTTGTACATTTAGCATATTTTTGTACCTAATATTTCCCAGGGATCTTTACTTCTTACCCTTTCTACAAAGCTGAATTTGTATTTTTATTACTTGAACACTAATTTGAACACATGAACAAAAATGGTTATTCAAAATTTTCCTATACTAAGTTCAATTTTTAAGTGAGGAAAATATTTTTACTTTTATAAATTCATTTTAATGTCTATTAATATTCTTATGCTAAGGTTTCCTCACTTCAGCTTTTGATAAATTTCTTAGAACCAGGTGTTTAAGTATTTTAATCATTGTTAATAATTACAGGTAGTAATTCTCATAAAAATTTGTTACTTTCCTCTAAGACATTTCCATGCTGAATGCCTGCTCTGATGAGCTGTAGCTTCCTAACCAAATTCTCATGCTTCCTCTCTAGTTCTGGGTTTTCAGCTCAGCATCTGAGTTCATTTGCCCAGCGTATGAATCTTTTTACTCTGTACATGCAGATTTGTTGACTGAGCTCCCCTGGCCTTTCTTTTGGAATTGAAATCCTCTACAATCAGAATGTTTAAAGGAAGATGGAGAGAAAAGGAAGGAGGATCTGAGAAGCTATTTGCAGACTGGTTTTATGATTCTCCGTTTGGAACCTACTTTGCATTTGCATGGGGTGGAGGAGCATTCTGTGAACCATGGGCCTGACTGAGATGAGAACTCTCATGGAAATCCCTGCCGTCCTTCCATTACCAAAGCTTCCTGTTGCTACAGCAGTCATTCCTATTGCAGAGGGGTATTCTGACAAACCATTTCATGCTTTCTCTCATGACAGATAAGAGTGTGTCCTGAATATATTCCTAAGGAATTATAGTCAACATTTATTGATTTTCCACAGAGTTTTGTTCCTTTTTAACTGATAGGTTTTCCCCTGAAAGAGTTTTGCCCTAGAAGATCCCTAGAACAGACATATTGCAATCTCGTGACCAAATTTTAGAAACCAAAATTTCCTGAAAACACCTTTTAGTAGGATGGAAGATAGGAGTTCTCGAAAAGGAAAAGGCCAGTTGTGGTGGCACGGACCTATAATTCCAGCAGCTCAGGAGGCTGAGACAGGAGGATCATGAGTTCAAAGCCAGCCTCAGCAATGGTGAGGTCCTAAGAAACTCAGTGAGACCCTGTCTCTAAACAAAATACAAAATAGGGCTGGGGATGTGGCTCTGTGGTTGAGGGTCTCTTAGTTCAATCCCTGGTACCACCCCTTAAAAAAAAGGAAAAGAATTTAAGATCAATTCTGAGCAATTATCATAATGTATAATATTCTTTTGATCTGTGATTTAAATAAATTGAAAATCAGTTATACTGAGTGATATTAGACAGTTACAGTTGGTTTAATTGCAGGAGAATAAAAGGAGTCATTACTTAGAAATATAAATCTCCAGTTTTAAGATTAACCTCCATTTGTTCAAGGAGCTTAGAAGTCAATAGACTCAGTAGAGGAATGGGAGAGAAACTCTTTTCTCTTGGTATTTAGTAAATACAGACACCAAGGGTGGTGATGGGGGTGGTGTTAAAAAGGAAAGAAGCAGCCTTCCTCCGTATTACTGAGTACAATCAAGAAAATGAGTGTTGTTGGATGAGCTGACACAACAAACCCTGGAGCCAGATCAACCCAGACCTGAATCCCACTCCTGCTACTTCCCAGTTGCATAACAATGACAGGGTTACCTAATCTTTCTCTGAGTTTTCTCCTCTATGGAAGAGAGGTAATGAGAGACCTCTTCCAGTCATTGTTGTGATTATGAAATGACTTAATTTGTTTAGAAACATAATTTATCTTCATCAAATTAATAAAACACATTATCTGAATCTATGGTGGGCAAAGACCTATTTAAATGTGAGACTACCCACTTAAACCTCTAACTTTCTCCTTTTGTTGCTAGTCTCCTGATGGTGTCTCTGTTCTTCATTTATCGTTTCAAGTTAATCTTCATTGAAAAGTCCAAAGTCATGCATCTCCCTTCCAAACCCAAACCAGAAAGATGGCCCTGCAAACAGCCCAGGCTGGCCTTGACTCGCCCCGCGACTTGCTCAGCGCTTACGCTTCCTCTCCCACCACTCTCCTGCACCCGCCCTGGCCATGTCAGTCACCCTGACCTGGTGGTCCTCACGGCCACCAGGTGCCACGCGTGAGCGTCTGTACTTCACCATGACTTCCGCTCTTTTTGCTTTAAGTTCCCTTCTTCTCAAGTCATCTGAGACGACATGAGCACTCTTAGAAGTGATAACAAAGTTAGATAGCAAAGATGATTTCTGCTGTTCATTAAAAGTCAGGGTGGAAACACAGGAGCGTCCTCACACAGATTCTCCTGATTTAATCCTAGAATGTGTCTCCTGGCTACTGTGCTTACTGTGCTGAGTGTCAAGAGGGACCTGTGTTCATACCAGTAATGTCACCACTCACTCAACAGTGTCTTCCCTTCCAAGCCTCCTCTCCTCTTCCCGTACCCCCAGGTGAAAGTCAGATTTATTCAAGAATTCCTCCTTCAAATTTCTCAAACGGGTCCACTCTTCTCCAGTGTCTTAACCTTCCAGGCCTAACAAACTCAACTTCTTATCAAGACAAAATGGTTGTGACATACGGAGATAGTAACTGTTCAGAAGTAGTCACTCAGCTGCGTTTCACAGTCCTAACTCCAAGTTATTCCAGGGAACAGCCTTCAGTTTCTGATTTCCCTTATCACATCCCGAGGGAGTCCCTCTACTTGCCAGCCATAAACCTTGCTCTGCCGAGGAGCTACCCTGGGGAACTCTGTTTACCTTTCTCTGCCCGCTTGTCATTGCTCTTTGTATTTTATGAACTTCTTTTTGTGTCCCTGGAGGAGAAAGCCAAGGTCTAGCTGAACTGCAGTGTCCTGAGGAATATTTCATGGACGAGGGGAGAAGGAGTATGTGCTGATGTGAGCAAAAGATGGAGCAGTGATGAAGAGAAAGTGGACTCTGAACTGAGTTGTCCTCTCCCTCCTTCAGTTCCACTTTTCTCAATAGTGGGCATAGTGGTTGCTCAATAAACACGTTCTCCAGAGAGCCAAAGGGAGGGTTTTGTCCCTTCTGGCTACTTGATATCCCTACTTATTTTTTTGGGGGGTTGGTACCAGGGATTGAATTCAGGGGTACTCGACCATTGAGCCACATCCCCAGCACCCCCCCCCCTTTTTTTTTTTTTTTCATTTAGAGGCAGAGTCTCACTGAGTTGCTCAGGACCTTGCTTTTGCTGAGACTGGCTTTGAATTCAGATCCTCCTGCCTCAGTTTCCCGAGCCACTGGGATTACAGGGGTGCACCACTGCACCTGGTTCCTACTTATTTTTAAAGAACTGTGACTTGCTAATATGATATTTAGGTAGCGAAAGTCATGAATTAGAGCAAACTGACCCATCAAGAGAAAACATTACCTTTGAGCATTGCTGTCTTGAGGACAAACCTTTAACAGTGCCTCTGGGGGACATTCCAGAACCAGCCAAAACACCATCAGTACTCTTCTATCCTCCCAGCTGAGTTGAAATCTGCCTCCGTGAAGGCCTGACCTTCTGACACATTCAACGGATGGGGATGTGAAATTCCTCTCAGGTCACTGCCCTCAGGTTGGCACTGCCATTTTTAATATCTCTTCAATGTCTGCAAAGTCTCACAGTATGGGCACTTTCTTAGGGGTATTTTAATAGCTAATGAGTACTGGATACAGGAAAACAAAGCCAACCCCATTTCAATAACAATAACCTTGCAGTTGTTGGTTATCTTCCCAGTGCAGGCACCGGTTAGTCACCCTAATACTTCCCTCTAAACTAATTAGAGCAAACCTGCAGATAACGATTGCTTTACAATAATTATCAGATCCTCTGTTGGTGAAAGTACTACTGCAGGCACTTTAAAGTTGTAGATTCACATTAAAGTTTTAGAAATGTCTGCCTCCAAGTTCTAACTCTTTTCCTGGTTTGCTGTTGGCCCAAATTAGTCCTACCTTTTGTTGCCTAAAGTGATTTAGAAATGTTCACCATGCCCCAAGGTGAGGATTTTTTAAGCTAATAATAATCTTGGAAATGAAGGTCTCCAATAGTCCTCCAGGGACTACTGAGACTATGTCCCCACAGGTTCTGCTCCTCTATGAGCTCGGCTACTCTAGGGAAGGCAGAGGGCGTGTCCTGTTCCAGGCTTCATTAGAAAGACAGCCTCTCAGCAATTCACTGCTATAACAACGGACCAACACACTCTGACTGTGGGCTCCTGTCTATCTGCTATGTGGGAGAGTAAAGGACCCAAGCCAAGGCTGGGGCTTCTAGGAACACCTCCTCATCTGACAAATACCAGCGTGAACATCATGATAATTAAAAAAACCTCAGGTCCAAAGTGAAATCCAGCCAAGTTTACTACTATATTCAGGCAGGGTTGAGCATTATGGTAGGTCTGATCTGTTGGGCTAGCCTAGATTCTGTTTAGAGAATCTAAATATAAAGCTTCCTGGGATTAAGAAAGAGAGCTTTCAGTGTGCAAGTTTATTTCAAGGATAGTGCCCTGGGTTTTAGGGAGTATGCACGATTTCAAGGCTTTATCTTGTCTGTTTCTTAAAAATATCCATTTGTCACTCCCTTGGAGCCTGCACTTAAATTTCAAGTTCTGTTGTGATGAAAGAGGATGTAAAACATAAAGGAGCTAGAAAATCAGAGTGTTTCCAAGCAGTTTCTGAAACAATTAGGTAAGAGTACCCTTGGCCAGACAATGGAGTCCTCCTGGACATCAGAAGTGCACTGCTGGTTATGCCCACAGTTGTGCCCATATTTTTACCAGCATCGATGGGGGTTCCAGTCACTCATATGGAAGAAAAACAAATGATGAGTGAACTAGGATTTCCACAGAGAGCACAAGAGGCAAGTTGAAATTAAAATTCTGGGCTATTACAGAATGGGAACATCAACTATGTGCTGTCTTGCTCTGTTCTTGCTACTAGATTAAGAGGTTATTTCTAACAGGTTTAGAGCATGAAAAGTCAAAGGTCAGAGGCAAGTTGGTTGTCTGGGAAGGCTAGTGTCAACCTCCAAGTTAGTGCCTATTAACATATTCCCTGGTGAAGAGGACACAGTGTCCTCAGAAGGCAGAAGGCTGAAGAGCAGTCTAGCTGAACACTGCTCAAAATCGCTCTCATGAGGGTCTTAATCCCATTTACAGTGGAGGGTCCTCAGGATGTAGTCACCTGTTACAGGACCTACCTCTTACTGCCATAACTTAGGCAACACGTGAATTTTGGAGGTGACATATTTAAACAATAGCATGTGCATATATATTTAGTAGCAATATGCAACATATATTCAAATAAGATTTAGAATGTAAATAAAACGTATGTGTTTTTTTTTCTTTTTTTGGTACAGAGGATTGAACTCAGGGGCACTCAACCACTGAGCCATACGACCAGCCCTATTTCGTATTTTACTTAGAAACAGGATCTCACTGAGTTGCTTAGCGCCTCACTGTTGCTAAGGCTCTTTGAACTAGAGATCCTCCTGCCTCAGCCTCCTGAGCTGCTGGGATTAGAGGCATGTGCCATTGCACCCAGCAAATGCATGTTTTTTAAAAATGTAGTTAACTCTGGTCAGCATTGGTTGACATGTGAATGGATAGCATTGCAAAGAAAGAGGAAGGAGTCCAAGACTTCAGTGTCATTTTGGAGGGCTTACACTTGATATTCAGCACATTTTTGTAATTGTTTCACCTTTAAATACATAAAATATTAACACAGTGTAAATATTAAGTGATAAAGAAGTGAAAGCTTTTGACTATAGGTTAATGAACATTACTGACTATGTATAATTACAGTGCCACTCTTTAGTTTACAAAACTTCCTGTATGTACTCCAATTCTGGATTGTGTATCTTATACGTCATTTTACAGAAAAGTATTTGGAGTTTCAATTGAAGTGATTTTTCCCACGTTTGAATGGTGAATAATAAAGGGTATTTTTGGATATTTTGCAATCTTCTGACTTCACAGTCTATTTTTAGCACATTACACTATGAAGGAAGTAGGATCAGGAATTGATCTGTATGCACTTTCACTTTTAATAATCTTGTAAGAATCTTATTTAATGAGATTTTGAAAGGTTCTGACAGTTCTGGAAGTATTTCAACTAGATTAAGAATAAGGACATTCTCATGATGTTCTTAAATTTACCCTTGTGGATTCTCTTACACCTACTGAGCCGAGTCCCACTTGAGTCTAAGAAGAAACAACCTGAAATGTTTACCAAACTATTCTTTCACTTAGGTACAAATAGCCTATTTCTCGTCAATTTCTCCAAATGTACCACGCAGATAGTTTTACCCCAAAACAGGGATGCTGGGTTCTTCTGAGTCAGAAGAGGGCTGAGCAGCTTGTGGGAGCACAGTCAGACCAAGACACCTCTCATGGAGTTTCAGAGTGGAAGCTGCCCAGGCTGTTGGGGTTGGCGTTCTGGTGGTGGGCCAGAATAGGGTCATGATGTGGTTGCCATTGCTGAAGCGCTGTGCTGTTTTGTCTTCACCATGGAAGTTTGGAATCTTGTAACCTCTCTCTACTCACCCAGCCTTCTCTTCTCTTCTGTCCCCTGTGGTGACCAACTTTGCAGATGGTTCTCTGTAGAGGTGTTTATGTGAGAGTTAAAGGTTGGTCATGAGTTCACTATGCCTAGGGAGATGTATGTGGCAGGCACAGTTCAAGAGATGCAAGTGTAAGAAATAAATAGTAATAGAATATTAGGTGTTTTCATATCATCAACCTCATAAATACCATTCTTAATACATATAGAGCATATGTTTATTGGAATAGTCATGATGTTAAATACAATATCTAATATATAAAAATATTGATGATATTAAATATAATGTTAATTACTGGTCAATATTAATTATCACTGATTAAAGGAATTAAATACAATATCTAATAATATAATATATATGGCTACCTGAATTTTACCACAGAACAGTGAAAGAAAGAATATTTTCCAACTTATTTCTGAAGCCAACACAAACTCAATACAAAAGTAGGGTGAGAACAGAAAGGAAGTCCAGGAAAGGTAAATGACAGCTTAGTATTTTCACTAACATGCAACAAACCTGAACCAATATTGGCAAATGAAGCTCAGTGACATATAAACAATCATGTATCTCAAGGTGAAGTGGAGGTCATACTGGAATAGGAAAGTGAATTAACTTTTGAAAATCCATATGATTTACCACACTATGATAAAGAGCATAAGCATATATAATCTTCAGAACACATGTGGTCAGTTATTTGATACCATTCTACACCTACTTACGTTGAATTCTCAGCGAATTAACAATAGGAGAGTATAGTCTTAGCTGATGAAAGGTATTGCCCCCAAAAGCAAATACAAAATATAAAATAATTGAACTGATGGTATACTTATTGACTAAATAACATTTTTTTTGTCATACTGGGAAAAAGACAAGGATGCGCTCTATCATCAATTTTGTTTGACAATGTTCTACCAGTTATAGGCAGTGCAAATGAGCAAGAATAGAAGTTTAAAATTTGTAATTAAAAAAATTTTATTATTCAAAGCTGAAATGATTGTGTAATTTGAAAATTCAAAATCACTATAACATAATTAATGGGTAAATTCATCAACCCGGTGGCATGTGAAGTCAATATAAAAATCTATTTTGTTTTAGATTATAAATGAAAATTTAAAATAAAGTTTTAAAATGCTTTTTTTGCAAGAGAACATCAAGACATCCGTGTAGGAATTAATCTTGTGAAAGATGAAAATTGAACACTCTTACTCAGGAAATTAAGAGGAATGTAAAAATGTGACTTATACATAATCTTTGTGGAATAGGAGACTCAATATATTTTAGAAATCTTTGCTTCAAGTAATCATAAATTCATTGCAACCCTGTTTAAAATAGGGCAGTTTGAAAAATGTCTATTTGATTTCAGTAAAGTATATGGAAATTCAAGGAATTAGAAAAAACACAATAATAATTAAAAAGTATATGCCTGGATAAATTTCATTACTAAATATCAAACCATTAGGAAGCTAAGAATTTAATGTGAGATTGGTAGAAGGATAAATATTGTAACAAAATGCAATAAACAGAAATATTAGTTCCAACAAGAGAAGGTTTTATATAAATTCAGCAGTGGTGGGCCAGTTAAATATTCATATCAGAAAAGAATGAATTGTGGTCTTATCATGTCATGACAAACTTTGATTTGAGGGAAGCCGCAGATTTGAACATAAAAGGTTAAAACATAAAATTTCTAGAAGAAAATGAGAGTATCTTTATAACTTAGGCATAGGCAAATTTTTTTAGCAGAACACAAAAATCACTAGACATAAACTATTAATATCTTTACTAAAATTAGTGTATCTGTTTATCCAAAGACAATGGAGTATAAGTAGACATTTATAGAATGAAGGGTATATTCAATTCACATATCTGAGAAATAAATTTAAATATATATAAATGTATATATATGTGTGTGTGTTTATATATTCACAAATACCCACATACAAAAATGGAAGTGAATGAGAAGATGATTTATTTATTTTTTGGTAACAGGAATTGAACCCAGGGGCACTCAGTCACTGAGCCACATACCAAGCCCTTTTATATTTTATTTAGAGACAGGATATATTGCTAAGTCGCTTGAGGTCTCACTAACTTGCTAAGGCAGGCTTTGAACTCACACTCCTTCTGCCTCAGCCTCCTGAGTTGCTGGGATAACAGGCATGCACCACCTCACCTGGCTGACAAAAACATTTAAATGAGAAAATTTCATAAAGAGCACATCAAATGAGAATATCCAATGATATTCTATTGCATTTATATATTATATTTTATGTATAAAATCTTACAACAAGAAAAAGAAAATGTTTAAAATAGTAACGGGCAATAGACTGGAAAAGCTACTCATCAACGGTCATTTTCAAATGACTTATACATATGTAAAAGCATACTCAATATCATGAGTCATTAGGGGAATAAAGAATTAAAACCACATGAGAAGTCCACCAGAATATCAATCATTTAAAGATCTGGAAATAATAAACTTTGCCAAGGACACATGGCAAATAGGATTTTCACATACTGTGGATGGAGGAAAAGTGGCTGGATCCACGTGACAACTCTTTGCTGTGTTCTAAAGCTAAACAAATCAACTTAAACTTAGCAATTCCACTTCTGGAAGTATGAACTCAGATCCTAAGACACACACACACACACACACACACACACACCACTGCCCAGAGCAGTAGAAGCAGCATGAATGTCCATCACTCGTGTAGATGGCATGAATGGCATTTTCTAGCAAAACAGATGCAAAACCATGAAATACTCTACATCACTTCTACACGAGGCAATATGGGTGAATGTGGGACTCACCACAGGGTAAAAGAGCCCCCACAGAGGAATAAGTGTCAAATGATTATAAAGTTCAAAACTAAAGAAAACCAACCTCAGGTATTAAAGCAAAGCTCCAGGGTAAGTTTGCCTGTATTGCCTGGAAAGACCGTGAATGCTTGTCAGGATGATGGACGTGCCTGTGATTTGATTTGTGGGTAGTTTCATGGATGTTCAGGTAGTCAACCTTTCGCCTACAGTTTTGACTCTCTGCTGAGACCTGGGAGAAAACAGCATCTTTCAAAAGGAAAGAGTCATTTGATTTAAAATTCTGCCTAAAATAAAAACATGACAAAGAAAATTTCTTGGGTTGAATAGGAAGAGTTCAATTTTGACTTTCAGAAGAAAGATGTGAGAAAAACATGGGGTTTTGTATGAAGATTGGTCTGTGCAGTAGAAATGGTGGCAGGATTTGACCCCCAAAGACTAACACAGAAGGACAGAAAGATGATGTGAATTTATCATTTGAAGAAAGTTAATACTGAAGATAATTAAGAATTAAGATCCTGTGGAGATGTAGGGAATTATAAAGTGAAATTACAAACTGTTCTATGTGGATTATGAAGAAGGTAAATTTATGTTAGAAGAAGGATTCTCACAGAAGGAAACGACCATCATTTTAAGAAGGCTCATAAATCTGTTCCACACAGGTTTAGAGGCTGATTAGGAAGTAAGACACTAAAGGAATCTGAAAATTCTTTTGCATAGTGAGCAACCATTGAAGTTTTTTTAAAAACTTTTTTATTTTATTTGTTCTGATTAGTTATACATGACAGTAGAACGCATTTATACATTTTGATAGATCATACATAAAGAGTGTCATCTCTCATTTTTCTGATTATACATATTGTAGGATCGCATCAGTCACGCAGTCATCTATGTACGTGAGGTAATAATAATGTCTGTCTCACTCTACGATCATTCCTACCCCACACCCCTTCCCCTGTCTTCACTCCCCTCCACCTAATATATTTGGGCAGATAAACTCAAGAAAGCCCTGGAGGAAGGTCAGGCATTAGTGGGGAAGGAAGGGGATGTAAGGGCTATTCAGTGGGGTGGTGAGGAGGTTCTACAGAGTTCATCTGAGTCTTTACCAGACTCACAGCTGTGATGCTCCATGGGCTTTTCACCAGACCAGAGCCAAGAATGCAGAGTGGCTCCTTCATCCTCAGCTTGTTAAGACTCCCTCCCAAAAGACGCCGGACCTCTTTCCACACACTCGTTGCGGCTTGAGTTTATAAATTGCACAGTAGTTTTTAAGCACCCGTTCTGTGCCTAGTCCAGGTCAAAGCAGGGCAGTGAGACTCGGGGAGAGAATCACATATTCACAGTGCAACCTAGGAAGAGCTTTGGGAAAAGGCACCAGCAGCCGCAGTCCAAACTCCAAAGGAGATGTCAAATAAGAACTCCTTCAACAGGTGTCACAAGGGCTGTAAGTCAAAAGTGTGTCAGAAGAGACAGTATGGAGACGAGGACCATGTCTGGAAATCCGTGAATCAATGGGAATGTTACCTGACGCATTCTTCTCCACTTCCCAAAAGCGGAGACACCCTGATGAAGGTAAGATGGGTGAGCCGGTCACTGCTAAGTGGTGGAGAGCCCTCTAGCTGGCCAGAGGGAATATAGGGGATAAAGGACGCATAAGCCCTCACGGTGTTGAAGACGGGCCTGGGCTTCCAGGAGGACACATTAAACTAGAGAGAAAAGTAGAAAGGGCAGTCTCCTGGGCTTTCAAGTCCACAGACTGCTGACCTGTTGGGTTTATTTCAGGCCAAGATGATAAGTAGCAATGCTGGCAAGCGTTCTAAATATGAGGCATCAAATACAGTAGGTGCTTATTCTCATACTCGGAGGCAGAGAGAATAGAAGTAATTGAAGTCACTGAATTTTAAAGTATAAGCCACTTTCCAATTATAAGTGGGTTTAATGTTATATGTCACATATTTCTAAGAACGCCTGGGGTGTTTGCTGATATGTGTAACAAAAAGAGCTTTTCAAATTCTGTCCAAGCCACAGGAATATAATTCTTCAAGGAGTTCAATATCCATAAACATTAATGAACCCATAAAACTACCTGGACTCCTTAGTCCAGGAAAAAGAGAAGTTTGTTTGAAGGCAGATACCACCACTTAGCTTGGCTACCTTGGACACTTCACTAACTTCTACATGTCTTCATTTATTATGTGATAAATGACTCATAAGGTACATTAAAATTATTATGAAGACTGCAAAGAGTATGTGAGTTACCACCACATTCCTGACTCTGCCAATTGTCAATATCACATTATTAATACATCATTCATGGTGACTGTATCTTTCACATTAACCCATTCTGTCAGATTGTTCCCAATGGGGAACACCTAAAAAACTTAAATAAACATAGTATGCAGTATATAATGTAAATATATAACAACTAATATTAAAATATTGTATGTTTTTAATATTAAATTAATAACCTATTAATTAATTAATATTAAATTAATATTATAATGTTAATTAATATACAGTAATATATACAAGCTCTATGATTTACAACCTAGTTTAATGGACCTATGTCAATAACATTGAATACTTTGCAGAGTTGAAAACGTGGAACTTCATAGGTTCATAGAAGCTTTGACATTTTTTCCGAGCTCTGAATGCTCTGAATCTTCCTGAGAATCCCTAGGACTGTACTTGTCTAGTTATCAGAAATTCTCATATCTCCTCTGCTGCCATCTGCCTAAAGTTCAGAGACTGTGCAGATCCTCGGGGCGGCCACGACACTGCAGTTACAGAGCTGCTGATCTGCCCATGCTCTGCTTGGACACGCCGGAGGGTACTTAAGTCCTGTGGTTCCCAAACTGTAGGCTTTTCACCACAGTGACCCTGGCAAGGCCCTGATTTTAGAATATTTTTTAACTGCAGTTATCCTCCCCTCGGTAACCACTGTTAGCACATTTTCTGCCTGTGTAAATTTACCCATGTTCCACATTTCGTAGCATCAGCATCCTGCAATGCGTCCCTTTTGACTATTTTAGTTTGCAATTTGGACAAAGGTTGCAGAACATGATCCAGGTCGTAGCCCGTGTCAGTACTCCGTAATATGAACGTGCCACCTTTTATTTACCCATCCATCTGATGATGGATCTGGGTCGTTTTCACTCCTTGAGTACTGCGGACACATGGTTTCTGCGCAGATTATTTGTGCGAGTTTGCGTGCACGTGCTCTCCTTTCCTGTAAGAACGTGTGTGGAAGGCTCCGCTGCCCCGCCACCCTCGCCCTCCTGCACCGCGCGGACCTCCCAGGCTGCAGGCTTCCCACCTCCCAGTGCGGGCTCCCCGGCTGCCTCCATCCTGGGACACTGCAGCCGCCGCCACAGCCCCGTCTAGGTGGCAGCCTCCACCTAGCGACACCAGAGGGGGCCTGGTGGCAGCCGTCCTCTGAAGCTCTACCGGCCACAGCACTGCGTCTCTGAACAGGCCACCGCCACCACCACCACACAGCCCGCCCTTACTACCCCATCTCCCAAGGCAGCTGCTTCCATCCTGGGACACCTCTGCCCTCTCAGGTACCTCTGCTGCCACCATCACTATATTTAGTGAGGGCAACTTCCATCTTGAGACACAGGCCAGGGCCTGGAAGCCCAACATCAAGGTACCTTCGGGTTTGCTGCCACTGCCACCACCAACTAGGGACATGGCCACTTCTATTCAGGAACAATAGCCAGGATCTGGAAGACCATCGTCAAGGTCCCTGCAGGCTTGGTCACACCTGAGGTCTCCCTGCTAGTTGTGTTAATAGCCAGCATCTTGCTGTAGAGGGAGGAGAGAGCCTTGCTCAAGGTCAGTATGTTGGAAGAGGGCCTGAGGCCATCTTGATCCTGGCTCATCCAGCCAACAAGCCTGGCACCCACCAGGCTCCCAGGGCCAACTCAGGCAGCACCTGCTGGGACCTGACACCAGTCCAGTCCCCGATCCCCCTCGCCCAGTCTGGCATCCACCAATCACTTAGTACCACCTATCTGGGGAGCGCTCCGGCTCCCCAATTCCCAGTCTCCCAACACCTGCAGCCACCAACGCAGGCCAGAACTTGCAGCTATGTGGCCAGTTGAAGCTCTCCATGCCTGGTCCTGATGTGCCCGATACAGAACAACTCTCCATGACAGGTGTACAGGTCCCAGAAATCAACCCTCAGGACCTCCGGAGAGAGAGGTTCCTGATTGGGAAGTGGAAATGGTAGGGGCAGGAGAGAGAGTTTAGAGACTAAATTTGAGACCAGTAATTGTGGGTTCCACAGGCAATGTAAGGGGTTAAGGCCAGCCTCCTACATCAAATGAGTGAACCCCAAAGGAGATTCCTGGGGTGCAGTCTTCCAATGGGGACTGGCAATTGCTATACCCCACCTCCAGGAGTTCCAACTCCAGGACTAACCCTCCCACCCTAGTAAGCTTCACCATCCTAAAAGTGGATATGCCAGCAAACTGAGACAAGCCCACCTATCAGATGAGAAGGGAAGGAGAGAAGATACTGAACTCCAACACAAACAATCATTCAATTTTACTTTGAGATTATTTTTTTCTTTTTTTTGCTCTCATATCACCAACATTTTTAAAACCAAGTACTTTTCATGCATCAGGCTACTGAGGACTGGGATGTCTGAACAGTATGTTACAGTTATGTTGTATATTCTTCTATTTTTCCATCATTATATTTTTTATTTTTTTTTAAATATTGGATTTTTTGATTTTTGGGACTGCCTTATTGCACTTAGAATGATAATCTCCAGTTCCATCCATTTACTGGCAAATGCCATAATTTCATTCTTCTTTATGGCTGAAAATATTCTATCGTGTATATATACCATAATTTCTTTATTCATTCATCTGTCGAAGGGCACCTAGGTTGGTTCCATAGTTTAGCTATTGTGATTCAGCTGCCATAAACATTGATGTGGCAGCATCACAGTAGTATGCTGATTTTAAGTCTTTGCAGACATGTGACAAGGAATGGGATAACTGGGTCAAGTAGTGGTTCTATTACAAGTTTTCTGAGTAATCTCCACACTGCTTTCCAGAGTGATTGCACCAATTTGCAGTCCCACCAGCAATGTATGAGTGTACCTTTTTCCCACATCCTCCCCGACATTTATTGTTACTTATATTCTTGATAATTGCCATTCTGACTGGAGTGAGATGAAATCTCAGTATAGTTTTAATTTGCCTTTCTCTAATTGCTAGAGATGTTGAACATTTTTTCATATGTTGAGCATTTGTATTTCTTCTTCTGTGAAGTGTCAGTTCAGTTCCTTTGCCCATTTATTGATTGGAATTTTTTTTTTTTTTTGGTGTTAACCTTTGAGTATTAATTCCCAGGATATATATAAACAATGATTCTTCTATTTATGTATTTATTTTTTTGGTACTGGGGATTAAACTCAGGTGTGCTTAGCCACTGAATCACATCCCTGCCCCCCTTTTTTAACTTTTATACAGGATCTCCCTAAATTGCTGAGGATGGCCTCAAACTTGCAATCCTCCTGCCACAGCCTCCTGAGTTACTAGAATTATAGGCATGTACTGCCATGCCTGGCTTAGACAATAATTCTTGATATTAAGCATTCTCTTTTCAAATTACATCTTATATATTTTTCCCATCTAAGTCCTATAAAATACAGAACTTACATGAGTAGAAGAACTGGAGATTTGACTATTTGCTACCTCTATTAACTTGCGGGAAGTACACAAGGGGTGGGTAGTAACAGAGAAGCACATTTGGAAACCACTGGACTGAGTAAACTTTCAATCCTTCTCCCCTGATTTTTCCAGGTCCAAAATGACAGAAAGAAAAGTAAACTTGAGCTGACAAAGGTTTTCATAGTCAGGGAAAGGTAGGAGAAGTGAGGACCTTGCCAATCATGTCCTAGAGCAAAATAGCCACTCCACTGAGTAGAATCTCTGCTAAAAACCTGGATTTCCTATGAAAAGTTCTACTTTGTCAAGATGGTTACAGATCGTGAACTAGTTTGTAAGAGAATATTTTTAAATAAGTAAAAATAAAGCTTATATAATTTTTCAAAATCATGTTAAACTTTTATGATATTTAATAAATATTTTTGATTCTCATTTTCACCAGAAGAGGCCACTATGGACCAACTTAATACATTTGTTATAGTTGTGAATCTTTCCATTTGGTTTAGAAAATTGCTGTGCACTTTAAAAAGCAATAATCAGAAATATGTTTTTCTTTTCTGTTCATTCTTTTGAAAAGCAGCCACCTCTTCCAACAGAGAGTGGACACGTTTCAATCTTATATCTTATTCTGGAAGAAGCCAGTTTCCAATCCTGGTTCCACTACAGAGGCAAAATGTCCAACTTTGGCAAGCACCTTATGCCTGCGCACTTTGAAAAAGAAACTGATAGTAATTATCTCCTTGCTTTTGAAGATTAATTGAGGGTTGGGGATGTGACTCTGTGGTATAATGCATGCCTAGCATGTGCAAGACCCTGGGTTTAATCCAAGTACCACATGAAAATAAATAAATAAAATAAAATTAGATAAGCTATTGTCATCCAAGTACTTAAAAGAGTACCCTTCTCACAGAAGAAACAGTACTGGCTCCCATGTGAGACTTTCCCATGCACACCGCCCTTGTCAGCAAACAGCTTTAAAAAAATCCTAAAATGGCTTAGTGCATTTACCTAAAAATGCAAAGATGAATGAAAAGCTAATTTCAAGGATGTTTACAAGGTTAATATAGAAAGTTGTGAATAATGCCTGATAAAGCAAAATCACAGACTTACACATTTTTATCTGTAGATTGATTTTCAAATTTAACCAATGGACATATTAAATATGAATTAACATACATAATATTAAAGTGAATTTGCAACAGCCCATTTTGCTTTAGATATCTTTCCTACTATTATAGTCATTTAGCAGAAAACTTATGTGAAACTGAAAACTAAAGTACTAGCAGAAATGGATATTTTTTAGCCTGCCAACATGGACCCAAGCCATCCTTTAGGGCTAGAGCTATTGGATTTTGTTCTTTTATTGTACCACAAGAAAAAGTGAATGGAATATGGTTACGATGGACAGAGAATTACTCAGTACAAAAGATACAAAGTCGAGAAAACTCATGAACAAAAGACCCTTTTCAATGCTAATGATTATAAATATGAAAAACATATCATGATTTTTTTTCAAAATTTATGACGATCCACAATGATTTATAACTTTCTGAAGACCAAGCCAACAAAATAGAAATTAAACAGTTACTCTTAAATGGTTGTTAATAACAGGGATTAGCAGCCATACTTTTCCATAAGCTTGACCACTATCAAAGTTGTGGCTCAAGTAGAATGGCTTTTTCCTTTTAATTTGAAAATCCCTCACATTAATATGAGACTTTTTAATTTGCAAAGACTTTTATATTTATCATACTGGCCATGATTCACTTGCATGCATATAACATAAAAACGGAGGAGCCCACATCATCTATAATTAAATAGGATGAATTTTAATGTTGTCACATACCCACTTTTATGTATTCATTTATAAATAGCTTAAGTAGACCTTGTACCTGTTGTAGTTTGGATGTGAGGTGTCTCCCAAAAGTTCAAGTGTGAGACAACACAAGAAGGTTCAAGGAGAAACAATTGGGTTATAAGAGTCTTAACCCAATCAGTGAATTAACTCCCTGAAAGGGATTAACTGAGAGGTAACTGAAGTGGTGGGGTGTGGCTGGAGGAGGTGGGAATTAAGTTGTGGCTTTGGTGTAGACATTTTGAATCTGGAGAGTGGAGACTCTCTCTCTGCCTCATGATCATCATGTAAACTGCTTCCCTCTGCCACACTCCTCTGCCATGAGGTCCTGCCTCGCCTTGAGCCCTGAGGAAAGGAGCCTGCTGTCTACAGACTAGACCTCTGAAACATGAGCCTCCAAACTATCTTTCCCTGCTCTACAGTTGTTCTGGTTGGGTTCTTTTAGTTACAGTAGCAAAAACGCTGACTTACACAGTATCTCTCGCCCAACAGAAGGTTCATAGCTCTCTCTGCTTCTTCTCCATCCATGCTACCACCCTCCCCAGATTGAGGAAGAGCTTGCCAGAGTTTTACATTTATCATTTACTTCTTTTCCTTTCCAAAATAAATCATGTAATATATTGAATCCATATTTTAAAAATATGATGTTCAACTTAGCCTTTAAGAGCAGTATATGGTATTGATCTAGTAACAAATCATAAAAGCAACTATAGACACGAAGAAGAAAAAACATTATGATCACCTCGGTAAATGAAAAAGAAAGATAAAATTATGACATAAATTCAGAAAATGTTCTTTATTGGAAATTTGGGAATGAGAAGATCTCACAGAAACAAAGCATATGTTTTTGAAAATATTTCAAAAATGTTATAATAAATGTGCAAAGTGAGAAACATTATTCTAAAAATCAGGAACAAAACAATAATGTCTACTTTGCCTAAGGTAACTCAACATTGTTCTGGAAATCTTAATCAATCAAAAAAAGAAGAAAACATGAAAGGAGTTGTAAAGTTTAGAGAGGTTAAAATAAAACTGATTACTTATCAAATCACGAATTATCTAACAGAAATCCTCAAAGCACTTTTTAAAAGAATTTTAACAATAAATACCATAATCTGGCAAGATAGCTAATTAAAAATTGATACTATGACATTAATAATCATGAATTAGAAAATATGATTTAAAGGAGAGCCATTTATAACAGCAGTAAAGGACCCAGGATTAATGATGCTTACACACAACAAATACAATGTTTAAAAAATAAGAATCAAATTATATAATGAGAAACCTGTAAAAGTAATATTAAGAAAACACAAATGGAGAAATACTATAATAATGAATAATACTCACTTTTCCACATAATTATCTCTGACAATGCAATTTCTTGTTTTGTCCACATATTTTTATTGGTATATTATAGCTGTACATAATGGTGGAATTTGTTGACTTATTTGTATATGCACACAATAGAAAAATATATTTGGCCAATATCACTCCCCAACACTTCCCCCTCCCTCCTCGTATCCCTCCGTCTCTTTCCTCTACTGATCTCCCCTTGATTTTCATGAGTTCCGTCCCCACCTTTCTTTTCCTTTTAGCGCTCTAGCTTCCACATATGAGAGAAAACAGATAACACTTGACCTTCTGAATTTTATTTCACTTAACATAATGGTATCTAGTTCCATCCATTTTCTTTCTTCTTTTTTTTTGGCGGGAGGCAGTTACTGGGAATTAAACTCAAGGGCACTCAACCACTGAGTCATATCCCCAGCCCTATTTTGTATTTTATTTAGACAGGATCTCATTGAGTTGCTTAGCGCCTCACTTTTGCTGAGACTGGTTTTGAACTCGTGATCTTCCTGCCTCAGCCTCCTGAGTCACTGGGATGACAAGTGTTCCATCCATGTTCTTGCAAATGACATAATTTTATTTTTTTTTATAGCTGAATGAAACTCTGTTATTTGTGTATACCACATTTTCTTTATCCATTCATCCATTGATAAATACCTAGACAGGGAATCCGTTTGGGTGTTGTGACTTGTGCTGCTGTAAATATTGGGTATGTGTGCATCACTATAGTATAATGACTTTAACTATTCAGGATAAATACCAAGGAGTGGTATAGATGGGTCATATGGTGAATTCTTGCCTAGTCTTTTGAGGAATCCCTATATTGATTTACATAGTGGTGGTATGACTTTACAATCCCACCAACAAGGTAATAGTGTTCCTTTTTCCCCACATCCTCTCCAGCATTTATTATTTCCCTAATTGTTAATGATGCTGAACATTTTTTCATATATTTGTTGGCCATTTGTATTTCTTTATCTTAGAAGTATCTGTTTGATTCATAGGTCCATTTAATCATTGGGTAATTTAATTGTTTTGTATAAAGTTTTTGGAGTTCTTTATATTCTGGATATTAATTCTCTGATAGAAGAACAGCTAGTAAAGATTTTCTACCATTTTGTAGGTTATCTCTTCACATTCCTAAATGTTTTCTTTGCTGTGCCGAAACTTTTTAATTGATGCCACCCATTTATTAATTCATGGCATTATTTCTTGAGCTTCAGGGGACCTATTGAGAATATAATTGCCTGCTCCTATATGCTGGAGTGTTGACCCTATATTTTCTTTTAAGAGTTGCAAAGTTTGTGGTCTAATTCCTAGGTGTTTGGTCCATATTAAGTTGATTTTTGTGCAAAGTGGAAGACAAGTATCTAATTTCATTTTTCCATATATGGGTAACCAGTTTTCCTCACACCATTTGTTGAAAAGACTGTCTTTTTACCAATGTATGTTTTTGGCAGCTTTGTCAAGGCTCAGAAGACTGTAGATGTTTGGGTTTGTCTCTATGTCTTCTGTTCTATCCCATTGGTCTATGTGTCTGCTTTTCTGCCAGTGCCATGCAGTTATTGTTACTATAGATCTGCAGTCTAAGTTGAAGCCAGGAATTGTAAATCCTCAAGCACTGCTTTTTTGACTTCCAATTGTTTTGGTATACTGGATCTTTTATTCTTCCAAGTGAATTTTAGAACTGTTTATTTCTATTTCTTTGAAGAATGCCCTTGATATTTTGATGGGGATTGCATTGAGCCTGTATATTGCTTTTGGCAGTGTGTTCATTTTAACAATATTAATTATACTGAGAAGAATATGGGAGGTCTTTCCATCTTCTGGGGGCTTTTTCAATTTTTTTTTAATGTTCCATAGTTTTCATTGTAGAAGTCTTTCACCTCCTTGGCTAGATTTATTCCTAGGTCTCTCTCTCTCTCTCTCTCTCTCTCTCTCTCTGCTATGGTGAATGGAAATGTTTTCCTGATTTCTTTCTCAACAGATCTACTGTTGATATATAGGAAAACTATGACTTTTGTATACTGATTTCGGAACCTGCTACTTTGCCAAATTTGTTGACTGCAGCAGTCTTTTGGTGGAATTCAGTGGATCTTCTAAGAATGTGACCATGTCATCTGCAACCAGTGATAATTTGACTTCTTTCTTTCCTATTTTTATGACTTTTACTTCCTCTCTTGCATAATTGATCTGGTTAGAATTCCTAGCACCACATTAAACAGGAGTGGTGTGAGGGGTGTGAGGGGCCATCCTTGTCTTGCTCCAGATTTTAATGGGAATGTTTTCAGTTTTCCCCATTTACTATGAGCCTGGCTTTGGCTTTTTCATATATAGCCTTTATGATATTGAGGTAACTTCCTGCTATCTCTGGTTTCTTCAGTGTTTTTTATCACGAATTGGTGCTGAATTTATCAGACATCTTCTTTGTGCCATTCAGATGACTAAGCAGTTTTTTTTATTCTAATTTGTTGTACATGACAGTAGAATGTATTTATCCATTTTGATAGATCATACATAAATGGAGTGAATGCTTTCATTTTTCTGATTATACATATTGTAGGATCATATCTGTCATGCAGTCATATATGTACACGTCTTTAATTCTACTTATGTGATGGAACTACATTCATTGATTTGCAAATATTAAATCATCCTTGCATCTGTGATAAAAAACCAACTTGGTAATGCTGTACCATTTTCTTAATATGTTGAACATGATTTTCTAATATTTTACTAAGTATTTTTTACATCCATATCATGGATATTGGTCTTTAGTTGAGTGTCCTTATCTTATACCAAAACCAGATAAGGTAGTCCTGGTTTCATAGAATAAATTTGGAAGTGTTTCACCTCTTTCTATTTCATGGAATAATTTGAGAAGTATTGACAATAATTCTTCTTTAAAAATTCAGTTTAATTTAGCTGAAAATCTGTCTGGTCCTGGGTTTTTCTTTTTTGGAAGACTTTTTATTACTGCTTGTATTTCATTACAAATTATCAATCAGTTTAGGTTTCCTCCATATACTTGATTCAATTTTGGCAGATTGTATTTGCCTAGAAATTCTAAACTTTTGAATTCACTGGGGTATAAATCTTCAAACTAGTTCTTAATGACTTGATGGATTTGTGAGATGTCTGTGGTGATTTCTCCTTTTTCATGTTTAATTTTAAAACATGCATTTAATCTCTCTTTGCTTTTGTTAGTTTGACTATGTGAAAATCTATCTTTTCAAACACTGTTTCTTTTTTTTTTATTTGAAAGAAGCTTTTTATTTTTTTTTCCTCTGTTTACTTTCTTTTTTTTTATTGTAAACAAATGGGATACATGTTGTTTCTCTGTTTGTACATGGCGTAAAGGCATACCATTTGTGTAATCATAAATTTACATAGGGTAATGTTGGTTGATTCATCCTGTTATTTTTGCCTTTCCCCCCACCCCTCCCATCCCTCTTTTCCCTCTATACAGTCCTTCCTTCCCCCATTCTTGCCCCCCCTCCCTAATCCTAACTCTAACCTTAAAACTAACCCCTCCCACGTCCCATTACGTATCATCATCCACTTATCAGCGAGATCATTCTTCCTTTGGTTTTTTGAGATTGGTTTATCTCACTTAGCATGATATTCTCCAATTTCATCCATTTGCCTGCAAATGCCATAATTTTATCATTCTTTATGGCTGAGTAATATTCCATTGTATATATATGCCACAGTTTCTTTATCCATTCATCAATTGAAGGGCATCTAGGTTGGTTCCACAATCTGGCTATGGTGAATTGAGCAGCAATGAACATTGATGTGGCTGTATCTCTGTAGTATGCTGATTTTAAGTCCTTTGGGTATAGGCCAAGGAGTGGAATAGCTGGGTCAAATGGTAGTTCCATTCCAAGTTTTCTAAGGAATCTCCATACTGCTTTCCAGAGTGGCTGCACTAATTTGCAGCCCCACCAGCATTGTATGAGTGTACCTTTTTCCCCACATCCTCGCCAACACCTGTTGTTGCTTGTATTCTTGGTAATCGCCATTCTAATTGGGGTGAGGTGGAATCTTAGGGTGGTTTTGATTTGCATTTCTCTTATTACTAGAGATGTGGAACATTTTTCCATGTTTGTTGATTGCTTGTAGGTCTTCTTCTGTGAAGTGTCTGTTCATTTCCTTAGACCATTTGTCAATTGGGTTATTTGCATTCTTGGTGTAGAGTTTTTTGAGATCTTTATAGATTCTGGAGATTAGTGCTCTATCTGAAGTATGATTGGCAAAGATTTTCTCCCACTCTGTAGGCTCTTTCTTCGCATTGCTGATAGTTTCCTTTGCTGAGAGAAAGCTATTTAGTTTGAATCTATTCCAGTTGTTGATTCTTGCTTTTATTTCTTGTGCTATGGGAGTCCTGTTAAGGAAGTCTGGTCCTAAGCCGACGTGTTGAAGATCTGGACCTACTTTTTCTTCTATAAGATGCAGCGTCTCTGGTCTGATTCCGAGGTCCTTAATCCATTTCGAGTTTAGTTTCGTGCACGGTGAGAGATATGGATTTAGTTTCATTCTGTTGCATACGGATTTCCAATTTTCCCAGCACCATTTGTTGAAGAGGCTATCTTTTCTCCATTGCATATTTTTGGCACCTTTGTCTAGTATGAGAAAATTATATTTATTTGGGTTTGTGTCTGTGTCCTCTATTCTGTACCATTGATCTACCTGTCTATTTTGGTACCAATACCATGACGTTTTTGTTACTATTGCTTTGTAGTATAGTTGAAGTTCTGGTATTGCAATACCCCCTGCTTCATTTGTCCTGCGAAGGATTGCTTTAGCTATTCTGGGTTTCTTGTTCTTCCAGATGAATTTCATGATTGCTTGTTCTATTTCTGTAAGGTACGTCGTTGGGATTTTAATTGGAATTGCATTGAATCTGTATAGCACTTTTGATAGTATGGCCATTTTGACAATATTAATTCTGCCTATCCAGGAACATGGGAGATCTTTCCATCTTCTAAGGTGTTCTTTAATTTTTTTCTTTAGTGTTCTGTAGTTCTCATTGTAGAGGTCTTTCACCTCTTTTGTGAAATTGACAAACACTGTTTCAATGATCATGTATATACATACACATATTCTTTATTATTTTCAAGTGCATTAATTTTGTCTCTGGTCTTAAATATTTCCTTCCTTCTAGTGTATTTTGGATTGGTTGTTTATGTGAATTTGGTTGTTTATTTGGGATCTTTTGGGAATCTTTCTGATTTTCTCATGTAGGCTTTTGTAAAGTTTCTTCTTAGAACTGCCTTCATATTGCCCCAGTGGTTCTGGTATGTTGTATCACTATTCTCATTTAAGTGTAAATTTTTTAAATTTCTATTTTGATTTCTTCTATCACCTATTCATCATGCAAAACACTATTGCTCAGCATCCATGTGTTTATATAGATTCTGTATGGATTTTTCATGTCAATTTCTAATTCTATTTCATTGAGATATGATGAGATGCAAGAAATTATATTAATTTTTTTGTATTAGCTAGAAGCTTTTCTGTGGCCTAAAATATTACCTCCCTGAACTACTGAGAAGAGAGTGTATGTACTGTAGTTGGATAAAATAGTCTATAGATATCTATTAAGTCCATTTTATCTATAATATTTTTATGTCCAAAGAGTCTTTGTTATGTTTATGTCTGGATGACCTCTCTAATGGTGAGAGAAAGGTGTGCTGAAATGACCCAACATGATTGTGCTGGCCTTTATCTGAGACTTCAATTCAAGTAGTATCTTGTGGTTTTTTTTTTTTTTTTCTTTCTTTTTTCTTTTTTTCTTTATTTTTTGTACTGAGGATTAAACCCAGGGGTGCTTTACTACTGAGCTACATCCTCAGTCTCCCCACTCTCTATTTTTTTTTTTTAATTTGAAGACAAAGTCTTGGTAAGTTGCTGAGGAAGTCTGCTTTGTCGGATATGAGAATAACCACTCCTGCTTGTTTGGGGGCTCATCTCATGGTATATCAATTTCCATCCTTACATTTTCAGCCTGTGGTTGTGTTTGCCTGCAAGTTTTGGCTCTTGTAATCAACATGTATTTGGGTCTTCTTTTTTCATCCATTCTGCCAGAATATTTATTTTAAATGCAGATTTCAGACCATTTATGTTCAGTTGCTATAGAGATATATTTATTAATTCTTACCATTTGATTTGTTAATCATGTTTAATTTGATCCTGCTTATCATTTACTTAGTTACTATATAAATGGGATTTATAGATTTGTCATTTGCATGGTCTAGGTTTTATTATTTATTTTTTGTTGTTTTTAATATTCCTTCTGTATGGAATATTTCTATAAGTAAGTTCATTTATCAGTAATGAATTCTTTTAGTTTCTGCTTACCTTGAAAGTTTGTTATTTCATCTTTGATTTTGAATAATAGCTTTGCAGGATATAGTAGTCTTTGTTGACAGTTACTGTCTATCAGGACTTGGAACATATCATTCCAAGCCTATTGGCTTTTAGGTGTTGTGTTGAGAAATCAGAAGTGATTCTGACTGTCTTGCCACTATATGTGATCTGATGTTTTTCTCTTGAGAACTTTAAAATTCTAACTTTATTCTATATGTTAGGCATTTTAATTATTATGTATTGTAGAAAGATTCTTTTTGACCTTGTCTATTTTGGGTTCTGAATGCCTTCTGTAACTGGATGTCTCATTCTGAAAATTTTCTGTCTCATTCTGAAATTTTCATCTCATAATCCTTCTCAGTTGCAATGATTCTTAAATTTGGTTTCTTAATGTTGTCCCAGAATTCTTGTATATTCTGATCATAGTTACTTATTTTATTTTCTTTAATGCCATCTGAACATTCAAAGTTGTTTTCTTTGTGTTCCAGCTCTGAGATTTTGTCTTCACTATGACCTATTCTACTAGAGAGACTTTCAATCGAACATTTTATTTGATTCATTATGTTTCATTTCAAAGGTCTGTTTGGTTCTTTTTCAATATTTCTCTCTCCTGATTGAATCTCTCATTCATATCCTGTTCTGATTTCCTTAATTCATCCAGTTGTTTTTAAGTTTTCTCTTGAAATTCGTTGATCATTTTTATAGTGATTATTTGAATTCTTTATCTGATAGGTCATCTACTTCAATATCTTTGGCATCACTTGCTGGTGAATGATGAACTTTAGGAGGTGATATGTAACCATGTTTTTCACATTTCTTATATTACCATGAAGGGTTTTATTTGCATCTGTTGGGAGGTATTTCTCTTCCACATCTATTTGTGGGTCATTTTAGGGCACAGCCTTCACTTGCCCTAGTGTCCCAGAGTGATCTAGATTGAGAGTCCCTCACAGGTCTGGTATCACTATGGTTTAGATATTAGTTGTCCCCCAAAAGCTCATGTGTGAGACAGTTTAAGGAAGTTTAGAGGTAAAATGATTGTTTTAGGAGAGAACCTGAACCTAATAGATGTGTTAATTCACTGAAAGGGATTAACTGGATTGCATCTAACTTTAGGTAGATGGGGTTTGGCTAGAGAAGGTATGTCACTGGGGTGTTTTTAGGGTTCATATTTTGTCCTTGTTCATCAAAGCTGTATTTCCTGGAGCCATGTCCTCAGCTACTATCCTCTGCCACACCATTCTGCCAACATTTCTGCCTCTCCTGAGAAATAGAGTCAGCCAGGAATGGACAGAGACCTCTGAAACTGTGATCCCCCAAATAAACTTTTCCTCCTCTAGTTGTTCTTATCAGGTATTCTGGCTGCAACAGTGAAAAAGCTCACTAAAATCGGTATCCACAGTCTTTGTGTTATTTCTCTCTGCTTTTTGCTGTAGCAGGGTATGTTCCTTGGTGGGACCTGAGGATTCACCCCTAACCCTTCATACTTGGGTCTTGATTACTAGTTTGGGTTTTTTCCTTCTATTCTTTGTATTAAAATATAACTGAAGTTTGTCATTAATTGGTGTGTTGAGCACCATACACTGTCTTTTAGCTGAGTTTAGTTCAGCAGCAGAGTCTCTATTCTGTGAACTCATAGTGTTCCTGTAGTTTCCCAACACCTCACAGATTAAGAGAAAACAAACAATAGTAAAAAATGATGCAAATGATATGCAGTATTAAAATAAATACTTGGATCCTACTACAACATCTACAATGTTAGTTGCCACAAAACCCAGAAATGCTGGGGTCAGAGATTACCAACAGAAAAAGCAGTAAGTAGCCATAAAGTAGATCTGGCATTAAAGTAAACAAGGGGTGTCAACTCTGTCATCTCAAACAGACATAATTGCAACAGCATGAATGCAGGGCAGAAGTTATATAAACCAATTAGTTCTAAATGATGGTAAGAATACAGTTAATTCATAGAAAAGAAAATGTGATAAGAAGGTATAAAAGAGATTACAATTTCAAAAATATGAACAGAGAAAATGCAGAACAGATGTAACAGTTGATGGTTACAGGAAGGAGGGGAAGAAATGGAGAGAGCAAAGTGAAGGGAGAGATGGAAGAGAACAAGCGAATTTGACTAGTAGCAGAAGTAGTAAAGAGAAAGAGAAACAGGAGAAATGAATGAAAACAATACAAAACCAAACCAAAATATGCAAAGCAAAAATCCTAATCCTCAGAATACAAGATAAGAAAAATAATTATATCAAAAATATGCTAAAAATGAGGGAAAATAAAAACAAGTATATATGCACTCATGTCCACCAACCAATCAGCACAGCAAACTCTCTCTCTCTCTCTCTCTCTCTCTCTCTCTCTCTCTCTCTCTTTCTCTCTCTCTCACACACACACACACACACACACAAACACACACACACACACACACACACGAAAAGAAAAAAGAGATTCTTAATGAAAAATGAAGAAGTTGTTTCCATTGAGGTGGTCAAAATAGCTGAAGAAAATACACGGTGACTTTCTGTCTGACTGCCTTTTTTTCCATTTCCTCTGGAGCTATGTACTGAGAACAAGAGCAGGGGTAGGGATCATTAAACCTTTCCTCAACACGCTGCCAGATGGAGCGCCCAAGACTGAAGCTGGTTCAGACAATTCTCAGCTTCTCTTCTGATCAGTTCGAGGTAGGATGGGGTACAGTCCATTGGAGTTTGGTCTGCATAGACCAGATTGATGCACTCCCAGGATGGGGCAGCTACAGAGTTCTATGAGCGAAGTTCCTATGAGTGGAAATTAGCTTTAATCAGGCCTCAGGGCTTTGCTGGGTGGTGTGTACTCTGGAGAGATTAGATCAACACACCCCAAGTGAAACCAGTTTTGAGATGAAACTTGATTCATTGGAGCTGCTGGCAAGTGAGCCTGGAATTTCTCCAGCTCTGCTGGCAGGTGGGTTCTGTGTGAGACAACAGTCCCCTGCCCCTGAGAGGTCTTGCAGCTTTTAAGGGCAGATCATGCCCTGCAGTGCCGCAGCACACCCCATCATTTCATCATCAACGTCTTCTTCTTTCTGGGTTCTTGTCTTGTGAATTTGGAGAATGAAATCCACAGACCAGGATGAGTGAATGTAACAGTAGTGTCTATTGAAGAACAGGGAAAGAACTCTCGCAGTGCAAGACAGGACAAGATAGCAGGTTCTCTTTGAGTGTGCTAGTCTTGGCATTTATTTAGCATGTGGTACTTTGCTATTGACCCAAACGTATGCTAAGTAGGCCTTGGATAAGTACTGATGCTATTGGTCAGTTCTGGAGTCCCAGCTTTTGTTCAGGTCTGCACCACTGTCACCCTCTCATCACAAGTCAGGACTCAGGAGGTGAGGTCAGTGGATGGTGCTGCAGTGCTCTGTGGAGGAGGCTTCTGCAGCAAATGTCTGTACAATGCCTATACCTGGGCTAGCCACTGAGCGATGACAAGTCCACATCCTGGGCTGTCCTAGGTGCTGGCTCTCGTGCCTGCATGGAGGGTTCCACATGGCTGCAAGACCATGCTTGCTTCCCAGGCTCCAACCCACTCAGGCTGCCACTTTGCTGCTCGGCTACTCCACTGCTCCACCGACACTTCTTGGCAGGGACCAGGAGGCCAACTGTGCCACTTGGCAGCTGGAGATCTCGTCACTCGGGCCTGGCAGTTGGTGATCTCTGCTGGGAGTCTGGATATCGGGAGCCCCCCAAGGATTCTACTCCTGGGTCAAGGAAGTCAATCCCTCCTCCCCTCTGCCGCCCAGAAACACCAACCTTCCCAGACTCAGTCCCTGAGTGTGTTTACACTTATCTGTTCAGATTCCCAGCACACTTTGGCTGGTCATGTGAGGTTCAAGACTCAAAGGAGAATGAGTTGGGCTCTCCTGGGCTTTTCTGATTTGAATCCTCTTGGCTACTGTTTTCTCTGTGCCTGTTTCACTCCTGCTTTGCTAGCTACGCCTAGGCCAAATGGTAGGGCTTGCTGGACAGCATGGCAGTGTTTTCCATGATCTTCTGGATCCTGCAGCAGCAGCTGCGTTGTGGAACCTCAAGATGATTCCTGCCTCAGGTCTCTGCAGCCAGTTTGGAAACAGAGAGCATTTTCCGAGCGCCAGTGCACAGTGCAGCCTCTGGATCTCCTAAGCACAGGCTGTTTTTCTGATCACAGGGTTTGCCACACCCAATCTGTCCATTGTGTTTCTCCCTGTGTCCTCTCTCCCCCTGGGGTGAACAGTGCCACCACGGCTGGGATCAGTGCTCTAACCAGGTTGGCTCCAATGTTGTCTTTCTTCTTTGCTTATTGAACCCAAATCTGAGTCTCTAAGATACTCTGACTATCCAATATTGAGTTGTAGTAAAATCCCTCTTTCACCCAACTTGAGAAGAAGTGGTACAACCACTGCTTAATCCAGAGCCGTGGAGCAAATAAGAATGCAGCCTTCCTCTCGCTACCAACATGAATCTCCCTAAACGATGCAGTTCCAATAAAATCATCAACATTTTTATGTATCTCCATTCTTCTGAGAGGCATATAGTCAGAAGTAAAAACAAAACATCCTGTCATTTGATAGCAATTATTCTTTTCCTTTGTAGGGTGGAGTTGGATATGAACATGTAATAATATTTAAGAGGAAATAAGGTGAAGGTTGACTATAATTGAAATACTTTCATAGTATGATTTGATACTCTGTTTTGACTAACTTATTCAATAATACACAGTAAATCTGAAAATCATAAGAGCCTTTATTCTTGGGTGACATCCAATGTAATATTAAAATAAATGTCATCCTAGAAAACATTCTGGTTACATTTAGGAAATCCTAAGAACTAAAGTATTCTTGTGATGGCTGTCGAAGGGAGCAATTCTTTCGAATACCGATTAGTCCAAGAGAAGCAGCTTAGGAGTAACTGGAAAGAACTTTTTGTTGTAAATTAATTTTAAAATAGTGTATAATGATTAAATAGGGTTTTTTTGTTGTTTGTTTGTTTTGGTAAGATCTCATTTTGCTTTGTTCTCAGGGATCTAACTCTGAAAATAATATTTTCTGTTGAAACTAGGAGACAGCAGGTGGAGAATATCGGAGAATGCTTGATATTTCTGGGCACCAGTGTGCATCCATGTAGGTTCAGAAGGTACAGAGATACTTCCCTGTTACTAAGCTTCACATCCCTCACTTTACCTACCCCAGAATGGAGGTTCGTGGGGCCATTATTAGCCATCTTTCCAAGGGATCTTTTCTCTTTGGTTTGTTGGAGGTTTCCCCAATCTGTGCCAAATCATGAGAATAGAAAATCTTTTATAAAGAGTGGAAAGACTATTTATGAATTTAAAGATATCAAGAGGCAAACCTCTTGTAAGAGATATTACCTGTGGTTGCTGTACAATCTTCTGGATTCATGTGCTTAACTAAAGATCCTTTCTTTAGCACGCTCTTATCATAATGCAAATATTTATTCATGACTGTACAATACAGAAAAATAATGCAACACAAAAGAGATTAAAACCATGGATAGACTGTTTTAAATATTAATTCTGTACCTCAGAAATTTGAATGGAGATTTCAGGTAGTTCGGGCTGGCATTAAGCAGGATACAGATGTGAACTGCAGGAACCACCTTCCTTGAGTGTCCTTCCTTCTCTCAGCAGGTACTTTTCATCACATGAGCCAGGAGGGAGCAGGCCCAGTGGGGGTGGAATTCTGAAAACCGGGACCAAACTCATGCACTCACTCCTTTGCTACTACCTGTGTCTTCATGTTCTTTAAACTGACAAAACTGAATATTACTTTGGATAATTATCCTGCCATTAACACCAACTTGGTGGCTCTCTTGAAACAGATGGAATGAATGTTTTCAGTTTGACTCTGTTGAGGAAAGTACGTTTGGTCCAATAGATGGCACTGCGATATAAACTAATAAAGCTCTAAAATTAAATTTTTAAAAAACACAAACACCAAAAGCACACTCAAACTCCTTTTTCTCCCTCAAGCTCACTTTATGAAGCATTAATCAAATCAGAGAAGCTAATAAAATGCCTGGAAAACGAGTCCTGATGTTATTTAAATTATGGCTATTTATCAGTAAACATCAGAAACTCACAGGTCAGCTACAGTAGTACTCTAAAAAGCACCAGTCAAAATAGATTTGGCCCCTGATATGGTGGATATATTTTTGATGCAGAGAATAAGGTTTGAATTTGCCAGAGTTTGCAGGGTGAATTCATGATGACTTTTCTTTCAAGGAGCAATGCGTGAGAAGTCCTATGTCAAAATAAATCAATTCTTTTATATATATATACATACACACTAGGGATTGAACTCAGGGTCACTCGACTATTTAGCCACATCCCCAGTCCTATTTTGTATTTTATTTAGAGTCAGGGTCTCCTGAGTTGCTTAGGATCTCACTAAGTTGCTGAGGCTGGCTTTGAACTCAAGATCCTCCTGCCTCAGCCTCCCAAGTTGCTGGAATTGCAGGTAAGTTCCACTGAGCCCGGCTTTTTTGTAAATCTTAAAGCACCACCAGCTCTTAGCATGCCATGATGGTTGGTTTCTTTAATATGTAAGAGCAGAGTTTGTCTGTCACAGTGAACTAACATTTTTTGTTGTTGTTGTTCTAAATTAGGAAAACAAGGAAAAGTGAAATCAGCCAGACACGACATTTAGCTGAATACCACCAGGGGTGTTTTCCTTGTTGAGGTTGAAGAAACAGAGAAAACCTATTTCTAGAAAGTTCCAGAAGATGAGGTCTGTGCTTCCATCAGAAAGGAGCTGTGTGAGCTGACACCGAATGGGGATCAGGGAGGTATATTCTAATCATCCAAAACCTTGGACAGGAATAGTGAAAGCATATGTACATTCTACATTTTGCAAAATACTCCCAGCTTTTCATTGCAATTCAGCATATCTTAAGTGGGAAATTAGGATCTGTCAGTGATAACTTGAGGAGGTCTCATCTTATTCAGGTTTAATTTTTTTTTTTTTTGGGTTTGGAAAAGTTAGTTTTTTTTTGTAAACAAATGGGATACATGTTGTTTCTGTTTGTACATGGAGTAACAGCATACCATTTGCATAATCATACATTTACATAGGGTAATGATGTTTGATCCATCCCGTTATTTTTCCCTTCCCCCCAACCCCTCCCACCTCTCTTTTCCCTCTACACAGTCCCTCCTTCCTCCATTCTTGTCCCACTCCCACCCCCATTACGTGTCATCATCTGCTTAATTTTTTCATTTAATTTTTTCAACACCATAGGACATAAAAAAATCAGAAGTTACATTCTTTTTTGACCATCATATTTTATTTTTAATACAAATATGTCATAAAATAAAAGGTGCCCAGGCATCTTTTAAAAAATACATTTTCTGTAGTGCATATCAAGCCATCCTTTATGAGGGAAAACTGAAAAAAATATTGAATAATTTTTAATTCATTTACATAAAATGAAATGAGATAAAATTATATGGAAGATGAGAATGAACAAATAAAAACCCATTCAAAGTCCTAATATCTTGTCGCTGTATTAATTCCTTCACAGCTGCAAAAACCACACATCTACAAAGGGAATGTAGGTTTCTCAAACATTGAACATTGTTTACAAAGTGAATTTGTTTCTCTCTCTTGGTGCCTTTTGATTCTAGAGGCCCACAAGTCCTGGTGCTTCTTAACAGACTCTAAGCGGCTATCCTGCTCCGCTGGGGTGGCTGTTCACTGCCCTGGAGGAGGGGTTATACCAACTCATAGTATTTCCCAGTCTGGGGGTCAAAGTAACAGTTCAGACCGAGTCACATGATAAAGTCAGCACTTCCTCAGTTACATTCTTATAAGTGCAGATGTCCTTGTCTCATGTCTGATGTCCTGAAAGATAATGTGCTGGAAATCAGGACACGCGGCTTCTGTCCTTCATCTCCCTGAACTGAGTTTTCTCATTTATATGACCACAGAGTACACATTATTTCTAGAGTCCCTATTAACACTAAATGTGTATTGTTATTTCTTTTTCTAATACTGAGCATAATAGATGTTGTAAAATTTAATGACTTCATTACCACAAATGGTGAATGATGTTTTCGAATAAAATGTTGAATTACTCCTTAGCAAGTCTGTGAACTTAGCAGTGAACTTCAAGGCTTCCCTGACGTCATCGATGATATTGATGACATCGGGAAATACGTTCACTGCGGGGGAAGAAAGACTCGACTTCGTTTATGGAGAGTTTGACTGCCTCCTTCCTCTCCTTCCCTTTCACAGGTATTTATTGAGCAAGTGCTGTGTATAAGGCACTTTACAGGCTGCTGAGGGTAAAATTTGACCCTGCTTCATGGAGTTCAGAGTATTGTCAAGGTCAAGTTAATGAACAGCCAGGGAATAGAAAGATATGATTGGAAGAGTGGAAATAGAGATAGATTCAGGAGTAACATCCAGTCAATCCAAAGCAAAACATTTCTCCCTGTGTTTATCTATTTAATTCTTGGTATCTTCCTTGTCCCAGGAGGCTTGAAGTTGGCACCTTCATGCTCTCAAAGGTTCTTGTGATAAGGAGAAAATTTTTAGGTAGATCTGCATTAGTTTTCTAGGGCTGCTGCAGCAAAACTCCACACTGCATGTCTTAAAACAACAGAAAGTCATTTTCTCACAGTCACGGAGCCTGGAAGTTCAAGCTTGAGATGTCAACAAGGCCATGCTCCCTAGAAAGATACTTGGTAAGCTTTGTCTCTGCCACCTCTGTCTTCTGGAGGTTGTTGGCAAGCCTGGCTGTCCCTGGAGTTATGGTGGCATGGCTATAATATCAGACTCCTTCTTGATGACACACTCTCCTATGTCTCCTTTGTGTCTTCAAAACTCTTTTGGCTTTGTAAGAACTCCAAACATTGCATGTAGGGCCCACCTTCACCCTGTATGACCTCATCTAAATTGATCACATCAACAAGTACTCTGCTTTCAAATAACCCCACATTTATAGTTTCCATGTGGAAATACATGCTTAGGAGACACCATTCAATCCTTTGCACTCTCATTTTAAACACTAGTGCCCTAAGAGAACAGAAGACAGAAAGAATAGAAACAGAGATTTTATTTGTTAATACAATTTGTATGCTTTAATGAATATGGGCATCATATGTGCTCATTAAAATAGAATATCATTTCATAACGATATATGCATATGGCCAGGTAAAGTGACACACACCTGTATTTCCAGCAATTCAGAAGGTGAGTCCTGGAAATAGCAAGTTGGAAGCCAGCTCAAGCAATTTAGCAATAACCTGTCTTAAAATAAAATCATATACAAAGGTCTGGGGATTAGCTTTGTGGTAGAGAGTTGCGTAGCAAACAGGGGTGCCTGGATTCCCTCCCCAGTGCCAATAAAGAAATATACATATATATGTTTATACATTTTTAATGTAGTGATGCTTCCATCCATTGATTTATCATAGTCAATTCACTGAGAGCTGTGTTCTGGGCTGGTCGTGGGTGGAGAGAATACTGGACTCTGCCTAAATCTCAAGAGGTTGGGTGGCATTACCCTCTTTGCCTGGTTTGCCAGAGGACAGTATCCTTTTCACCCCCTTGCCCACCTTTTCGAGAACACACTCAGGTGGTCAAAAGAAAAAAGCTACAGAAAGATGTAAAGCACAAACTCTGAGCAATCTCGGCACAAAATAATTAGCCTCTGAATCATTGAAAATGTGAAGAATTCTTGACAACATAATGATTCCACTAAATTCCCTTCCAATTTTCTTCAATTCAAAATCAATTTCAAATTTACTTGTCTTGTCATTAAAGATGACATATTTAATATGAGGGACTTCAAGCAATGGCAACACAAAATCCTTTTATGATAGATTTGTTGCTAAGCCCTCAAGTTACAAATCAAACTTTTAAAGACAAGATTTATGATTTATGTTCTTTCTGGTTTTTTTTTTTTTTTTTTTTTTTTTTTTTTTTTAGTACTTGTTGAATTTTCATTTTGGGAGAATTCACTTATGTAAAATGCAGGGAAAACCAATGTCTTGAAATCTTAGATGTTTGTCCTTCATAAACCAGACCCCCACTGAATGGTGATTTTAAGTATATATGAATAAGTATGGTCTCCACCCCAGAGTTTCTTTAATTTTCTTTTTTCTCCCTTTCTTTCTTTTCTACCTACCTGTTTATTTTCAGTCCCCAAATCCCTCTCTCCTGCATTTCTCCTTTTCTCCCTCCCTCCCTTTCCTTCCCATCCTTTTTACATTTTGAGAACTGAGAAATCTACAGCAAAATAAGAAAAAAAAAGGGGTAGATACCATGAAAGTATAAGGGACACCAGTGGAGTAAAGGAACAGAATAGGAGAGGAGGGAGGAAGGATGGGAAAAGGGAGGAATTACAGAATGAAATGGACCAAATTAGGCTATTTACAAATATGAATGTATTATAGTGAATTTCATCTTTATTTGTATCTAAATAGCACCAATTAAAAATGAAAAACTATAAAATAGAAGGAAGACCAGTAGAATTGACAAAGGGGAACAGGAAGAGGGACGTAGGGGGGGGAAGAGGAAAAGCTGGAAAATGAAATGGAGCAAATTATATTCCAGACATGTGTGATTATGTCAAAATGAACCTTAATATTATATGTAGCCTCAATGCACTAATATATAAAAACATTGGAAAAAACCTGAAGTTGTGATTACCATGTGAGATATATCAGTTGCACTTTTGGGCTTTTATCCTGGAGACATGTCAACATATGTTCACACAAAAGCCTTTACACATATGTTCAAAGTAGCTTGATCACAACAGCTAAGCCCTGAAGATGATTCAGACCTCCCTTGCTGTGTAAGGAGTGTGTAATGTGCAAATGGATGAACCACCTGTGGTGGATTCATGCAATAGAATGCTACTCAGAAATAAGGAAGAGTGGACTCCTGATACATGCACCCGCTTTTACAAGTCTCTAGGGAATTGCATTGAATGAACAGGCCCATTTAAGAAGGCCATGCCTGCCTGATTCCACTCAACAGCATTCTTGAAATGACAAGATTATAGGAATGGAGAACAAATTAGTGGTTGTGAGGGGTGAAGAATGAAATCAGACTGGCAGGAGGGAGACTGATGTGGCTATTAAGGGTAACATAGGGGTTCTTTGTTCTTTTGATTATGAAATCGTTCTGTGCTCTCTGTGGTGATGGATCCACACATCCATACATGTGGTTAACCTGCAAAGAACTCTACACATGCACAAACTCCAAGGAGAAGTGAAAGCTGGGGAAGTCTGCATTGGATCTACAGATGGTAAACATGACATGATTGTGACTATGATACTGTACTACAGTTTTATAGGATTGTATCATTAGCAAAATTGTAAGGAGTACAGGAAGCTACTTATGTTATTTCCTTCACTTGCATGTAAATATAAAATGATCTCTTAACAGAAGAGTCTAAATTAAAAAGACAACTGGTACTTGTTGAATGTTCTATGTTCATGATGATTAAAATAATATAAAATATTTTAAGTGCATGCACAACAATCTTTTAAAAATACATAACAATTATTTTAAATTATGCAGACTATATGGGACATTAAAAACATTTCAACATTTTTGAAACAAAAGGAAATCACCTGCTGTTTGTCTAAAGACAATTTAATACATCCTCTCAGGCAATTTTTCATGCATTTGTACATATAGTTTTTTTTTTTTTATTCTTTACTTCATGAAAATTACGTGGTTTTGCAATTGATTTTTTCCAACTAATAAGACTTGGCATATTCCTACAAATCCATTAACTTGCTTCTCTTCTGTAACTTGAGCAGCTGTGTAAAATTGAATATATGCATGTAATGAGTAACGTGGGACAGTGGAATGAGGAGCAATTTGCCATTGGAAGCAACCAGGTTCCACTTTCCAACTCAATCAGTCTCTCACTGCATAGTCCTAGGTAAGTCCCTCCAGTGTTCCAGCATGTAGTGTCTCCATGTTTTTATCTAGGAACTGGAACTAATTATAGCTTGTGAATTTGTCATCCAGGTATATGAGCTTTTGGTGCATGAGTAGGTGCTCAATAATCACGAGAGCCTTTTGCACAGGCCAGAACCTTTCCAGGGTATTTGTTCATAGAGCTCTGGCTTCTGTGTTTGTGCTGAGAAGGCAGAGGCTTGCGTTCCCAGAGTAGCACCATCTGGCCCTCACCAGGCTGTGAGTCATTGGGGGATTTACTAACAAATGGAAGAGCAACTCAAGTGAGACCTTTGTGCAGCTCCACCATAATCCACAGAAGCCACTATTCCCAGATTGGGAGCACGATTTAATGACTCTTCTTGTTCTCACTCTCTAGCTCAGACCATGTACAGAAGAAAAGATTTCAGCTTAATTCTTAGGGATCCTTACATAAATTCAATTCCTACAAGTTTGAGAAGATTCTCCTGAGATTTCTCTGGTGCCTTCAGTGGTTCAGGACCTCATTACCTTTCCTGTGGAGTGTTCTTACAGCCCTCTAAGCTGCCTCTCTGCCTCCGCACTTGCCCTGGCTCAGTTTGTTCTTTGCTGTACAGACAGTCAGCTTGCTAAAAATGAGGGATTTTTATTTTATTATGCTGCTTTTCTTACTTCAAACAATTATCCCAGGGAGAAATGAGATACCCTGAGAGATGCTGTTTTGCACAAAGAGGCTCATGGGAATTGAACAAGGAGGAGACTTCATTCTCAGCTGCATGGGGTGCTTCTTTCCTGTTAGCCCAGTACAAAAAGTTCCAAGTCCATTTCAGAGGAGGAAGAAAGAAGATAAAGAACTCAGGACATGTCAGGAGGTCATTCTAGGGAGACTATAGTCATGACGCTTCATCATTTCCAAATTGTAAGTATTCTGGTTGGAAAGATAATTGCAATATATTAATTCTGCAAGAAAAAGAACAGGTACCAAAATACAGTTAGATGGAAAATTATTTTCAATGTTCTCTAGCTAGGTAGAGTAACTATAATCTGCACTTTCAAAATAACTAGAGGAGTTTTGTCTCTAATACATAGAATGGATAATATTTGAGGAGATGGTCATGATAATTAATCTGATTTGATCATTATACAGAGTACACATGTATCAAATTATACCGCTCTACCCCTAAATAAGTACAATTATTATATGCAATTTATTTTTTAAAAGGAGCAATGTAAAGCTGCTTCTAAGTGTGTGTAAACAGGTCCATGCATTAGAAAACAGACTAATATATTTGAGCTTTGAATTTGGGCAGGAAGCTGACTACATGTTATTGTAGTAGGATTCTCTAGAGGATCAGAATGAACAGGAAGTATGGTCATAAAAAGGGGATTTATTAGATTGGTTTATGCAATCTAATAAAGCTGGATAGTTCACAATAGCTGTCTGCAGGCTGGAGAGTTGACAGAACCAGTAGCTGTGCAGTCCAAGAGACTGAAGCCTCAGAACAAGAGGGATCAACGGTGCTACCTTAGTCTGAGACAGAAGTCTTCTGGAAACTCCCTGGATAATCACTGGCAGGGTCTTCTTTGGAAAAGAAGTTAGAGTCTGATATTCTCAAAGGATTGCAGCAGCAATAAAGAATCCATTCAAGAAGAGTCAAGCTTGCATCTGCATCTGCTTCCTTGTTCTTTCAACTTTTATTCCATCCAAGCCACCATATTATTGAACAGTGCAGTGTATGCTTAGGAATGTTTCCACTTTAGTGCACTATCCCACATGCCAATCATTCTTAGACACACCCTCATCAACACACACAGAAACCTCTTAATCTTTGGCATCTCTTAATCCAAGCGAGTTGACAATTCAAATGAACCATTAGAGTTATCATCCCTGCTGTAAAGATGAGAACATTGAGGCTGGGGTAGCACAAAACTTGACCCAGGAAAACTTACTAGCAAGTGGGAAACAGCTCAGAAGCTCTAGGTGTAACTTTTCCCTTTGCCTCACCAGCCTCATGGTAGGAAAGCCTTTTCTCACTATAGTCTAAATCCAGTATGTGTGCAGGTAACTTTTCACAAGAGTCTTATTCCAACAAATATTTATGCAATGCCAATAACACATGTGCCATTTTATACCTGTCCTCTCTCCAGGTTTTAACATTACAGATATTTTTGTGTTTTTTGACTGTTTACCTAGTTTCTAAATGCACTGCTGTGACAAGTCTCCTGGGATCTGTGCATAAAAGCAACAAAAATGAGCTGGAAATCATTCTGGAATGCAGAGACAGAGCTGCTGCACAGGAAGTTAACACCACCTAGACCAGAGACTAGCAAACATGTAGCAGGTCTTCTCTATGGGTACCATCAACAATTAATGGAATTAAGTCTGTAATAGCCATAATATTTGACAACAAATTAAGCAATTTATTACTTAGACTTAAATTCCTTAGATACATTAATGTTAAGTTTTTCATAACACACAAGTAACATGATCTAAGCCTGGAGAGTAATTTTCATGAATGAATAAACTGCATGGCCGAGTGTGAGCAGGAGATTCCTAGTTCTGTGAATGTCCATTTGTTGTTTTTGTTCATACTTTTACTCTAAGTAAAAGACAGCTGGCTGTAGGTATCAGGCCTACAGGATGGACATTTGTCTATTTGCTCCTGCTCCTCTCCACCCTGCCTGTTTCTCATACCAATAGAATGAGGAAACAAACCCCAAACTTTGCTGTCCATCATTAGGGTCCCATGGCAACAGTCAGAGCCAACTGGAGACATGACATCTCTATGATATGTTTACAAGAGACAAATACTCATATTTTTTTTAAAATGGGGTAAAATGAGCTAGGTTAGGAACAAATTTGACCTGCAAACAATTTTTACTTGTGAAGATTATTACCACTGTTTTAAATCCTCTTATTAATTCTCAGAGGAAAAGTATGCTTTGCAATACCATGTTTCTGGGGCTCTTACTGGTAGAAAGGGTTATGACTGACCTTTCTCTGCCCAGGTGTATGGACATGCACGTAGTCTCTCTCTCTCTTTCTCTGTCTGTCTCTCTCTCTCTCTGTATTCATTTAAAGAGCATACCGAGTTTTTCCTTTTGAAAATGCAATTTGTGTTTGTTCCAAGAACAATTTGAAGAATGATTAAAATCTCAAAGAAGAAACTAAAAATTATTCTTATTTTCTCACTGATTTTAGCCATAAATTTGTTTAAGGAAAAGCAATGAAAATTTAAAAAGAAAATAAACGTTATTACAGTAGTTTGTATTTAAACTAGAAATCATCAAAATTTCAATAAGTTTGTAAAAAAGTTAACCTAATCCTTATTATTTTGACTAAGATTTGAACATCTCTTAAATCAATCTGTGGTTCTTTGAGAGGGACATGGTATTAGTGATAAAGACAACAAAGACTTTTGTCTACAAATCTCTCCACTTCATATGAACCTCTGTGAAAGACAAGCTTCTCCTGGTGTCCTCCATTCTCTTCAAATACCCAAGACCCATCACTAAGCCTATGCTTTTTATCTTTCCAAATGAATTTCTCCTGCAGTGAGTCTGATAAAGATGATACAAGTAATTAGAAAAACATGATTTTATCTTTGCTTTCTAAGTTACATTTTATTGAAATGGATGCTTCTTCTCTTCATATTTTCTTTTTTTATTTCAAAGACCATAGTCTTAACTTGATTAATCATCATGATTAAATGAAAGTACATGCAAATGAGAAGAGATTTTCTCCTGAGAGAGAATACTTTTTAATCTTCAAAGAAAAAGTACTATCAGAAACATTGGAGCGGGTTAGAAATCAGACGGGAGCCCCGTTACTGCAAGTTGCAGGACGGAGAGGATAAAGGGGACCACAGAGGAGAGTATTGCAATGTGGGGGAGGGAGATCAGGAACCTAGGAAGTCACGTCACAGTGGTCACTCAATGCCATTCTCCAAAAACACTCTTGCCATTACAATGGTCTGCAATAGCTGGGCATGCTGGTGCATGCCTGTAATTCCAGTGCTTGGGAGCTGAGCCAGGAGGATCACAAGTTCAAAGCCAGTCTCAGCAACTTAGCAAGACCCTAAGTAACTCAATGAGACCCTGTCTCTAAATAAAATAGAGAAAAGGGCTAGGGGTGTAGCTCAGTGGTTAAGCACCCCTGAGTTCAATTCCTAGTACCAAAAAAAAAAAAAAAGTCTGCAACATCTCATCTGGCTAGTTATTTTTAATTAATTTTATTTGGGCATTACTAATTTACCTAATTCAAAATTGGAAAAATTTCCTGAGAAATAGGGTCATCTATATCTAAAAGTCAATTAATTTATGACCATCTCAATTATATTTTTTGTTTTAAAAAAATACATAATTTTAGTATTTTTAAATCACCTCTGTACTTTAAGCCGATTTTTTTGACAGAGGATTATAAAGAGATTTAATATGGAGAATCCATCTTGAGATATTACTGTGTGCTCCACAGTAAAGAGACTATAATTCATTATAATTCATTGGTGCATAGACAAAATGCCTAAGAAGACGGAAAGGTTTCTAAAATGGAACTCAGGACTGGAAATTATTTTAACTCATATTTTATTTTTGATACTGGGAATTGAACCAAGGGGTGTTTTACCACTAAGCCAAATCCTCAGCCCTTTTTATTCTTCATTTTGAGACAGAAGCCCACTGAGTTCCTGAGACTGGGCTTGAACTTGCAGCCCTCTAGCCTCAACCTCCTGAGTTGCCAGGGTTACAGGTGTGCACCAACACACCCAACTCTTCACTCACAATTTAAAAAAATATGTAAAGAAGAATCTGAAAAGAGCAACAATATAAAGTATATGGAGAATCAGGGGAAATTCTAGTCCTCACTTTTAGAAAACAACTAATAAATACTCCATATTGACATTTGTTTTAGAATCTTAGAATGTTCTGGGAGATGTTGAGGATGCATACATTTTGGCTACATTTTGGCTTCCTTCAGCTTCCTTCTTATATCAACATGTGCTTTCTCTTTGGCTCATTCTTCATTATGTTTTCTATTTATAATGACCTCATATATCTACCCATTATACTTTCCCCAAAAGGGTTATTACAAGTTAATCTTCAGAGCCACTGAACTACTATTTGGTCAATACTTTATGGAGACGGGCAATATTTTTTCTTCAAATGGTCACATAATAAATATCTTGGTCATTAATAACTTGAATAACTCTGGCATTATTGCCTGAAATTGGTCATTGACAACATGAAGAGAAATCAGCATGGTTGTAGTCTCACTAAGTTATATTTATGGACCCCAAAGCTTGAATTTCACATATTTTTCATGTAACACAATATCTTCTTCTTTCTTTCTTTGTCTTTCTATATCAAGATATAACACTGAAACAAGATGGGGTTTAACAAGATCATATTTAAACTAAGGTATTCATAAGGTACCAAATTACATAACACAAGAAATTTTAAAATCAGATCATCATACTTTATATATGTATATAAATGTACATAAATATATATAGCAATATAAATCTTCATATCAATTTTATGAATAAAATCTGAGAGAAAGAGAGGGAAAGTGTACGTGGAATCCCTGGGAGAGCTCTGTAGACCCACTGTGCACTCTGAGGGGCTGCCATCTTCCCCTTAGGCTTAGTAAGGGCTTCTGAGAAACTGCCAAGAAAGTTGAGAAGGTCTGTGCAGCATTCTGAACTGGTGTCTTTTTAAACCCCAAGTTCAAGCAGAATGAAGAAACAGTAGGGACAAATGTGCTTGGGTAACCCTACCTCCAGAGCTGCAGGCTCCTGTGTGCCCAGGTTCTTCCTAGGCTAGACAAGTGGAAAAGAGGGCAGGCACAGAGTCCTCCTAGATCCTGATCAAAGAGACTTCGAGAAGGGGACTCGAATGCCTCAAGACAAGAAATAGAGAACGGATACCTAGGGTTCAGGAAGAAGAAACACTTGAAATAAAGATGCATTACCCCAACTGGTGGGAAATGTAGAAAATCCAAGGAAGGGAGTCTCCAAAGAACGCAGAGAATTTCCTCAGGAGTATCAGTGACAATCACTCTCAGGCCTGGTCACTTAGGCAAGTAAAGAAGGCTTTATTTCATCAGGTCCCCATTCTCTACCAGGTTAGAACCCTACAGTCCTAAAGAACCTCCTGCCATAACGAGCTACCCAGAGGCAAGCCAGGGGAGGAATTCTTGTTGTGGAATTAGTGTCTGAATAAAGCCTTCCTTTCCCTTAAGTAGCATTGGGAATATTAAAAACTGAGTTGTTTCTGTCCTGAGACAACTACTGGATTACTTAAATCTGGGGGTCATATAATACAGTCAGGATCTGCTTACCCTTCCGTCCTGGAATCGGGAAAGATTATTCCCATGTAACTCAATTTAAAGCAATTTTGAGAAATGAATTCAATTGTGCCTGGTTAAATTTTGAGTCATCTTTAACATAATTTCTGCAGAAGGGAAGGAGGAAGTGTAGGAGGGAGTAGGAAATGAGAAGGGAGGAAGGAAATCATATTGAGGAACCTTTCTATTTCCTTATACACATGAGCTTAATCTGGGAACCAGAGAACTGGCTCTCCAGGTTCAGTTCATGAGCATGGGGTCTCTTCCCTGCCCTACCTTCTCTTCTGTGTCATTGTATTCAAGATGGAACACACATCCCCCGTCCCATAACCTTATTTCTGTTACTCTTAGACTACATAATCAGATTTGAAATAACACTATTTGAAAGAAAAGAGAAATAAGCCAGAAATAAACAATGTGTAGAAATACAGGCTTTTCATTTTTTTTCCAATCTGCCCAGTGCTTTATATTTTTAAAATAACTCCAGTTTATATTTCAACTAGGCATCAATGAGCTATTAAATATAATCTAAAGGTATCAGAAACTAAATCTTCCAGCTGGTGACAAACCCAAATGTATGAAATTAATAGCTTGTTTCTTCCCAGGGATCTCTGGTACATGACCAACCACAAATGTGTGTATAGAAAATGCTGTCTGAAGATATTGGAAAATTATCCCAATGAGTACTCCTGTAATTATAATTATGAATTAAAATAATAATAGCTCCTCTGGGAGAACACTTTCCTGAGAAATTTGTATGATTTCAATCTGATCTTAAAATTTTTCACCCAGAGTCAAAGCAGAAGGAAGAAAGCAACAGTTTATCAATAATAAACAGGGGAATGAATTATAAGAAATAATCAGAGCTAAAGAACCAGCTGTATAATTTCCAACAGGCAAATTTAGAGAGAAAGGACTTTGTATTCACATTCAATAGATTTAAGTCAGCAGTAGATTGAGGAGGAAATTTGAGTTGATGGATGAACTGAGAGGTCAAAAATTATTGGTCAGTTGAATGTTATCAAAGGACACTATGCCCTGTGCTGAGCTAGGATGCTACCTAGGAAACAAAAGAGAAGAAAAGATCTTGTGCTACTTAGGAGTCTTCAGGAGAGTCAGGTAAAATAAAACTGCTGTTAAGGTCCTTAAAAAATGTTCAGCTATGTGGAAGTAAAATAAAATGCTATAGGACTTACCATGATGAGGAAAGTTTTAAAGGAGCCACAGATCAGTGTAGGCAGGGAGGGATTTTTAAGATGTTGAAGTTTAGAGGACTATTACAGCATAAGAGTGAAAGGCTTTGTTCAGTGCTTACATCGGGGATTTCATTAAGGTACCCACTAGCCTATATCCATCCCTAATCCCCTAAAGAGCACATGGTAAAGAGTATGCATTGTGCACAACCATAAAACGAAAAGTTGTACTCCATTTGTGTACAACGAATCAAAATGCAGTCTGTAAAAATTTTTTAAAAATTAAAAATAGATATGTATACTGATATAAAGCTGCTCCCCTGCCCCTTACGCTGCAGCCATTTCTCTGCCTCCCATCTTACAACCTAGCTTGTTAGCCTGTGAACATCCTAGCTAGCTATTGGTTCATCAGTCAGCCTACAAGTCTCCTTCTCAGTAATTGGTCCAGATTGTTAGCCCATGAACCTCCTCACCAACCATTGGTCCATTGTTATTAGCCCGTGAAATTCCACTGCTTAAGAATGACCCCCCACCATTTTCTCTCTTTCTCTCTTCCTCGCTTTCAAGCTCTCTCCTCCTGGCTTTCACTCTCTCCTGCACGTGTTCCCTGTCCCTCTCTCTCTCTCTCTCTATCTCTCTGTTTTCCTCTCATTTTCTCTCTTACCCTGCCGGGAGACACTCTGCCTGTTTGCTTAATAAACTCTCTTATGTGAGTTCCTGCATCTGGAGAGGTTTCTAGGTTCTTACATATACCATTAGCACCCCCAATTTTATTCTATTTATCTTTAGAGACTGTTATACATACTCAAAGATTCATTTATGAGAATAATTGTGGCATGTGAGTAATTATGAAAAATTGGAAATGTACATTGAGAGAAGAAAAAAAGAATATGGCACTGAGCTCCGCCAACCTTGCCCAATCATTTATACACACACATATATCACATATTGATTCATTAGAATTTCTGCATATCACTAGATGGGGTAATTGAATTCAGGAAAGCTTTCTAAGGGTCAAGACTCTATGACTGCTGATAATTTAACTTGCATATTCTGCCTATCCAGTGTGGAACAGCACAGGACACGTTTTTCTCTTCTTTTCCTCTGGGTTTCATCTTGATGCTAAAGTTTTCAGGAGGTCCTGAACATCATGTTTTCTGAATCCCCAATTTGCTAACACATGCAATATTGGGGTAAGGATAAAAGAAGAGAGTGGAAGCGAAAGAGAGTTTGACACCTGCTCTATGCAAGTGTGAAAAAATATGCAGAAACAGAACAGAGGCCAGGCTCTGCCACGTCACCACTATGGTGTGAACTTCCCCAGGGCCTGGCAGTCCCTTCCTCATTAGATGATTTATTTCACTTATTCCTAACGATGCTGTGAGGTCAACATGGTTAATATTTTTATGGTGTAGATGAGGAAACGGAAGTGTCACAAATACTGAATACAGAGAATGTTTTTGTTTCTTACGTAGAAAACAGTGTCTGTGTGCCAAGTGCACAGTGACCTGCTTTGTGCTGTATCCTAGGATGGGTGCCTTACTGGAGAGACAGAAATATGTGGAATAGTGCATTTCTCTTCTCTTGAGAAACCCAGTGTTCTGGTTTGGATGTGAGGTGTCCCCCAAAAGCTCACATGTGAGACGATGCAAGAAAGTTCAGAGGAGAAGTGATTGGGTTGTGAGTCTTAACCCACCTAGTGAATTGATCCCCTAATAGGGATTAACTGAGTGGTAACTGAACACTGGTGGGGTGTGGCTGGAGGAGGTGGAGCATTGGGGACATGGCTTCGGGATATATATTTGTATCTGGCAAGTGAAGTCTCTCTCTGCTTCTGATCATCATGTGAGCTGCTCCCCTCTGCCTTACTCTTCCGCCGTGATGGGTCTGGCTGTAAATGAACTGAGACCTCTGAAATTGTGAGCCCTTAAATAACCTTTTTCTCCTCTATGGTTGTGCTGTTTGGGTCATTTAGGTAAAGCAGCAAAAAAGGTGACTAAATCACCAGAGAGTAGTAGAAGCAGATATTAAGATAACTATTTGCTCATAGCATATCTGTTACCAACAGTGTTCAATGTGGGGTGTGCGACCAGCAGCCATCACACTTCCCATGAAGAGAACCAGATGGGGTCCCATTGCTCCTGCCAGCTTTGTGAACTGGAGCCCAATAATTGTGGATGAGGGAAAACAGAACCAGTGCCTTGTGCGTGAGTGCTTTAGACCAGACGCGTGAATCCCCCAGAGTTCACATGTTGAGAACTGAGTCCCAAAGCTATGGCGTTGGGAGGAAGGCCTTTGGGAAGTGGTTAGGTCTTGAGGAGGGGCCCTCGCTTATGGGATCTGTGCCTTAGAGAAGGGATCTCACAGGGCTCTGCCCGTCTCTTTTCCACCATGTCATGGCACAGCAAGAAAGCGGCAATCAGCAGCAGAGATGCAGCACCGGACAGCACCCTGCTGTGCTGGAATCCTCATCTCCCACTGTTGAGAAATACATTTCTGTCCATGATGGTGAAACCAGAATTACAGACAGGCAGTTAGTGTAGAATGGGTAATCAGGTTGAATCAAGAAAATGGAGGCAGATCTGAGTGCGGGAAGTCAAGAACTGCCCCTGGGAGATTGGAATGTTCATCACCCCAGAGCCCCTTGATTCTTCCCCAAAAGGTTGTTAATGAAGCGACTCCTGAACAGACAGAGAGCTACTAATCAATGGCCCCTGGGCTGCCACGCCCTTCCTGCCTAGCACTCCACCTGGGCCCTTCCAGTCCACCTGCTCACCCCCTGGACATTCCACTGGCATCTCCTGGACCTAGTCATGTAGGCAGGAAGGTGAAAGATAAGGGGGGAGAGAGCAGGAGAGCAAAGGTAAGTTTAGTCTATAAAAGGGCGGGGCATCTCACTTTTTGGGGTATCAGCATGCCCGCCGTGGCCCCCTTCTCGCTCCTGGGAGACGTCTGTGTTAGCACCTTACACTGAACCTGCTCCATGTGCTTGCCTCAGTGTGCTCTCCTGACCTTCAGGCTTCCACATGGAGGAAGCAGAACTCGTCACCAGTAATAGGTGGTATTGTTCTCACAGGCCCTTGGTTTTGCAGTCCAAATGGACTGAAAGGACAGAGGTTGTGGGCAGGGTCCTGGGGACTGAGTGGCAGGAAATACAACAGTCAGGCCTGAGTTTCATCTCCCAGGAACCAACGGAGAACCAGGAACCCAGGCCAGGAGCAGAACGGAATATAAAGCTGAACGCTTGCTGCCCGTAACTGCAAGGGGAGTGAGTCCCTGGGGTCGCGGTGGTGGGAGCCATTCTTGCTCGACTGGCTGAAGGTAGTCCTGACTCTTTCCTTTGCTAGTTGTGGCCTTCATGCGGTAAGTTGCCAGGACTTGGAGGCCTTCCAAGATCAGACTTTCCCTTCTCTCTCTGGGCTCCAAGACACTCAGAGTCACTTTTCTAAAAAATTGTGTTAATGGTGTTGATCCAACAGGGAAGAGCAGATTATTTTTTAAAAAAAGTTAAACAAGAGCGATGTGAAGGAATAAGTGTCTTCAGAAGAGGTTATTCTTTCTTCCATCTCTACTCACTTTTTCCTCTGATTGCTAAATCACAAGATGGGTGAGAGTTGGTTTAGCACGAAGTCACTCTCACAGGCTGAGCAGACGAGGTCCCCCCTTCCTTCTCCAGTCTCACTCCTGTTTTCTGAGTTCACTGTGCTCCTCGATGATGCCACCCTTAAACAGCTGCCACCTGTTTCCATGAGCAGGAAGAGGGCAGTTCCTCTCTTCTGTGTTCCTGGGTGTCAGTGCTTCGCTTCCCTCTGAAGTGGAGGAGCACAGTGTCCTGGGCAAGAGCCAAACTACTGAACATACTGGCTGAGGTCAGAGCATTTCCTCCACTTGCCATGGTGTCATGGGTCGAAACTGTAGCCAAGTCAGTCAAGGGATTTCAGCGATTGGCTACTGTGGAGCTCTGTTTCATTCTCTGTTGAAGGTGGGCAATATCAGATCACCTCCTAGTGTTTCTCGTCATGGGGTTTAATTGAGCAAGGTGTCATCACATAAGGAGTCAGCATACAGGAGCAGTTATCCTGTGTGTCTGTGTCTGGGGAACAGGGACACACAAGATACCCAGGAAAGTGAAGCATCATGGCCAACAGCATGTTTACAGCAAAGTTGTGAAGTCTGCTGCCCCTTCTTCCTTCTTCCTGTGTTAGCCCAGTACCAGATTTGGACACCACCTGGGTTTCTTCTGCTGCTTTTGGTCACAAATTCTGAGCGAGATCAGTTATTCATGGGGCCCATAGTCAAGGAGGGTCTGTTTTCTCTCTCTATTGCCCAGAGCATTAGTTTCTCTACATCCCCGATCCACATTTCACAAAAGGCAGCACGCTGTGTATTTTTCCTACGTAAAGGTGTGGCCTAGGAGAACAGGTGTCCTGAAGCTCATGGGGACCTCCTGGTTCCTGCAGTCACTCCGGGGACTGGGCTACTTCCCAGTACGACTGTGCAGCCACACCGCTGACTTTGCTTCCTTCCTTCATCCTGTCCCTCTCCATGTGCCCTCTGTTATGCACTTTTTTCTCAAGTCAGGTGATTTTTAAAACTGCTATTTATACCTTTCGTGTGTTCAGTGATGTGAGATTTAGAAAGTTAAAGCTAACAATCCCCAAACAGAAGTGGGATTTGCCAAAGACAAGCAGGGGCATGACGCTCACTCCAGAGCAGCATGTGGAAAGCGAGAGGTGATTGTCTGTGATTATGCAGAAGGTGGCTGAAACACATGGGCCTTTGTAGGCAACGAAGATCTGAAAGGTTATGGGAACCGCCACTTTCTTAGATGGGCTTATTTGTGTGTATGAAAGAAACATAAAGGACATAGAAAATCAAATGGTGGAGCAGAGAGAGAGGAAGATGGCTTCCTGTGATTTACCCAATAAAGACACGATTCAGTGACTCCACACTGTGGGGAGCCTGGGTGGAGTACAGTGTGTCCACATGGTTCACATCAGCCCTGCAGAAGCTAAAAACAGATCCCCTCCAAGCAGCCTGTGCTCAGAGGCAGAGCACACTGGTGAATAGCACTGTGTCCTGTTTCCTAGTGTGTCACCGGATGTAGTGACACGTACCTCAAGATGCCAATCTGTGGATTACATGAAGAATAAGATGGAATGCATTTAGGGCACAGTGAGTGCTCTCTAACTGTTAATTCTCTCCTATCACTGTGCTGTAAGGCGGATCTGCAGCAAGGACACGACTGGCCACTCAGAATGTGTTTGAGGCAGTGTGGTGTAGAGGAAGGAACGTCTGCGTCTATCACTCCTGGTGTGGCTGTGTGGCGTCCAACACGGTACAGGGTCTCTGTGATTCCATCTCTACCCTGCTGCCCCAAGAGGACTGTATCAAACTTAAGCAATGCACGTTTGGAGTACCTGGGACTGGCCAGCTGGTTGTGAATGGCAGTGGCTTGTTATTGTCATGTCTGTTATGTTTACCAGTTTTCCTATTGGCAGAGGACATCTGAGCAACAGTGTTTTCTGCACCCTAGAGTGCTCGCAAAGGTAAAGTAACCTGTAAAAAAACCTCCCCCAAGCCCCATTGTGCCTGAATCATGAGGCCAAGATGTGTGACATCACTCAAGGGTTCTCCGTTTCTCCATGTCCTGGACTCACTTAGCCATCCTGCAACAGGCCCTGGCACCCTGAGTCCGACGACCCCCAGACCCTAATGGTTTTCACTACTAGCCCATGTTTAAAATGCTTCAAGCTGTCCTCTTGGCCGGCTTCTCCAGGGGGCGATGCTGCCTCCCTTCCCACTGCAGGAAAACTCACGTGGGATGGTTAAGGGGTTGAGACTGACCACCTCCCCAGAGTTCTCAGCCTGCTCCCTTATCCCCGCAGGTGCCCTGCTTTGCAGGAGGCTGATGCACCACCTCTCAAGTGTCCAACACTGCCAACCTCAGAGCCGCCGAGGACCAGCCACGGTGTGGAGGGCCGGGTGCGCTCAAGGCGTGTGCGTGCTGCTCTGACGTCATTCTACACGTTCCCAGCCTCCCACCTGCCTGGTCTGCATTGCCTCCCAGTAACCTTCAAGCATGGTCCCACTTCAAACAGTAGCTGCTGGCCTTCCTGCACCCACTTTGGGAAGTGCACACATTTGACCTTCCAGAAGCCTTCTCTGATGGGCAGGATAAAAATTATTTTCCCCGTTTGTGGAAGGAGAAGTAGAAGCTCTGTGAGGTAAGGGATTTCTCCAAGGTCAAAACTCTCCCTGTGTTTGGGTTCCATCTCAGGCTTACGTCTTGTAATCAGCCATGGACAGTTTTCAAAATCTCCATTTCCCAGTTTCCTTTACTTTTCAAAGACATTTCTTTTCTCAATTTCTTTTTCCTCCAGAGCAGAAAAAATTTTTCTCATTTAAAAATGTAATAACATATTACTGTAACTTAGGGCTTCAATCACTCATTGATTCAGTCATCCAGGCTTTTACTAAGTAATTTTTAAATGGATATGGAGGGCTGTTTGAAGTTAGTTACAAAAACCTTGAAGAGCTTTGAAAGAACTTATTTAGGAAGTCACTGTGGAAACTAAGGTCATATTCAAAATAACCAGTTGACGATATAACAATAATCGTATACATCGATGTAGATCTAGGGGGTTGTTAAACTTAGAATTCTTCTGAAGAAGAGATTTTCTGTTCCTTCCTTCTTTCCTCTCTCCTTCCTTTCCACCCTCCCTCCCTCTCTTTCTCTCATTTAATATGAACTCATTAATATTTATTTTACACTTTGTGCTCCTAATGGTTAACTTGACTGGATTAATAGATGCCAAAGATTATAATAGATAATAGATGCAGGCTTCTGGGTGTGTCAGTGAGGGCGTGTCTAGGAATGATTGGCATGTGGGATAGTGAACTGAAGTAGAGACCCTCCCTAAGCATGGGCAGCACCGCCCAATAGGATGGTGACTTGGATGGAATAAAAGTTGGGAGAACAAGGAAGCAGATGGAGCTACAAACTTGACTCTTCTTGAACAGATTCTTGATGGTTGCTTCGATAGTCTGAGGATATGTCCCTTCTTCACTCTTCCAAAGTGAACTCTGCCAGTGATTCTCCACATAGTTCCCAGAAGCCTTGGTCTCAGACTAGGGTAGCACTGTTGATCCCTTTTGTTCTGGGGCTTCCGCCTCTTGGACTGCACAGCTGCTGGTTCTTCCAGCTCTCCAGCTACAGATGGCCATTGTGGACTGGCCAGTTTCTGGTCGTGTGAACCCATCTAATAAATCCCTTTTATAATCACACTTCCTATTGATTCTGTTCCTCTAGAGAACCCTGACTGATACAGTGCTGTAATCCAAGGCTAGTTTTATTTTGCTCAAATTCTTCAACTTTGTGCTCTGGGAGCTTTCTGTTAGCTCCTGTATCCATTTGATACATCAACATTATTGTGAATTTTTATTTTATTTTGTTTCTTTTAGCACTTGCTTACTTTCTAGCTGTCATGGTTAATCTGAATTTTCAACTTGATTGGAATAAGAAATTCCTAAGATTAAGAGACTTCTGAGTGTATTAGTGAGAGTGTGTCTAGCAGTGATTGGCATGTGGAATAACCAACTGAAGCAGAGACCCACCCTCAGTGTCCAATAGATTGAGAGCCTGGAAGGAACAAAAAGTTGGAAGAACAAAGGAGCAGCAGCACCTCCAAGTTCAATTCTTCTTGAATATATATTTCTTCTGTAGGTTCTGTTCCTCTAGAGAATCTTGAGTCATATGCCAACACAGCAAAATGATCCAGGTTGTATATTTCCTGCCTCATCCTGGAACCAATTTAAAGCATCCGGTTCCTTTTATGGTAGGATAACATTGGAAAGCAGGATCACTACTGGGATGTCATTGGCTTCGGGCCTTCCCCTGGCAGATTAGGAAATACATTCCTGCTAAACTCTGTGTGTTCACATATATTAATCACTCTGTCTATGTGTAACCGTCTGTGTCTACACTTAGATAAACATGTGTTATCTCTAGCCTATTCCTGTTTCAGTCTGTCACACACTTGGGATCATAGAGCAAGTACCATCTATCATATAGACTGGCTTATGCATTTAAGATTTGTCTGTGTCTTTTGTGACTTGATAGTGTATTTCTTTTTATTTTCTACTGGGTTTTGTGAGGACAGAAGTTTTCAGATCTGCTGGATAGTTCTATCAGTTTCCTAGGCTGCCATACCAACGTTGGACTTAAAGTAGTAGACATCTCTTCTCTTCCAGTTCTGGATGCTGAGTCTGGAATTAGGGTGCTGCTGGTTTGGTGTCTGCTGGAGGCATTGAGGGAAAATCTGTGCCTTTTTCCTAGTTTCCAGTGGGAGGGTTGCTGTCAATCCTTTGTGTCCCTTGGCTCCTGGACACATCGCTCCAATCTCTGCTTCTGTCTTAATGTGTTTCCTCTCCTGTGTCTTTCTTCTCCTTTGTTATGCTTTAGATATGAGGAGTCCCCCAAAAGCTCATGCATGGGGCAAATGCAAGGAATTTTAGAGGTGAAACTATTAGGTTATGAGAATCTTAACCCAATCAGTGCATTAATCTGCGCATAGGGATTAATGGAGTGGTACTTGAAAGTAGGTAGGGTGTGACTGGAGGAGGTGGGTTGTTGGGGGTGTGCCCTTGGCATTTACATATCTTGTTCATGGTGAGGGGAGCTATCTCTTTGTCTCCTGGTGCCTTGTTCCCAGATACTTTCTGCCATGATGTCCTGCCTTATTTTAGGCCCTGAGGAAGGGTGTCTACTGTCTATGGACTGAGACCACTGAAACCATGAAGCCCCAAATAAACTTTTCCTCCACCAATTCTTCTTGTCAGGTCTTTTGGTTACAGCAGCAGAAAAGCTAACTAAAACATTCCTCTTTCAGTTAGTAGCTGAGTCATGTTGGATTGAGAGCTTATCCTCCTGCATCATGATTTCATCATAAATAATCACAACTGCAGTGATCTTATTTCCAAATAAAATCACATTCTGAGGTTCTGGGAACTGTGTAAATTTTGGGGAGACTTTTGGAATTAATTACATCTGCACTGGGATATTTTCTTTTGATATTTTGCAGCATAAAGATATGCTCAATGTGCTTATTCATCACACGGTACAGTTTTGTTAAGACTGTAATCACACCACACAATTCTTCCTCAGGAGAGACATGTTAAAAAATCTAGGTCAAACCTTTTTAGACTAATAGTTCATGTTCCACCTCAGTTGGACAAAATTGCATTACTTTTTAGTCCCTTCAGTGAACCCAAAGCTGTTAATATCTCCATTCCAACACAAATCATGAGATGTTGAGTCCATTACTTAATCTTCTTTTTAAATTTCTGTTTTCTCCTTTGTAAAATGGAACTACTAATAATAGCTTCTACCTATATAGGAAACCAAGACACAATAATCTGGATGCCATAACATTAAGCTAATAGAAAATGGAACAAATATACATAAACATTTCATTCCTGATAAAAAGCACAATTGTGTACATCTGATCATAGGTTCTGAAAGGAAATGCAACCCTTCTGCCTATTGTGGACTGTGACAGGTGGGAGCAGGTCAGGCTCAGGGTGGTGGTGAGGGCTGTCCTCTGGGTTGCAGATGGTTACTTCTCATTGTACCCTTACATTGACAAGAGGGGAAAAGAGCTCTTTGGCCTCTTCTTATCAGGACCCTAATCCCACTGATGAGGACTCCACCCTCATGACCTGATTACCTCTCAAAGCTTCCCCTGCAGGTGTTAAAGTATTTTAACAGGAATAGAGAAGGGGCACAGACCTTCAGTCCACAACAGTTTATCCAACTCTTGGCCACCACTAGTTAATACTGTCAGTTAAACATTAATAGCCTAATGTCAGGGACAGTCTTTCATCTAAGACACCATGGCACTAATGTGGTTAAAAAATAATTAATTCTCATCAATATTTGGTGTATAAGCCAAGGTGATAGAACATTCTTCTAGACAATATCCTGGACAAGCCATTCCCATATCATGTACTGCTGTGACCTGCACAGTTGAACCCTGGAAACCAGTGAGTGGAAATGTGGGATTAAGAAAAAAACACAAAGAGATAATAAAAAGCTGGGATCAGGTGGGATACTGCTCTCTGATGGAGAAACAGTGACTAAAGAGTTGTTCCAGCAATTTTGTTTCTATAGGGTCTCAAAATCAAGAGGTAGAGGACTATAGAGGCAGTGTTCTTTTTGCACTAGAAAATTACAGGGCTAGAAACATGCTTGTAGCTATTTCACTGTTGCAAAGCTTGAGGCTTTGGTGTCACCCAGCAAGCCCATTGTTCAGTTTCTACGAAGCGGGCAGGATTGAAGTTTACAGCTCTGATGAAATCGTGTAGTCATCTTGCTATGCTTAGAATCCTCTATCCCTGGGAGCTGGGCTCTGATCTCAAAGCTATGAGTTAAAGAATTCTATGGCAAGCATAGAGTTCTCCATCTTAACAGGGTCACTATCAACTGGGCAGTTTTCAGTGGGCACCTTCCTGCTAAGAACTTCCCAGGAGTGGTGTCACCTCAGTCCGGGGGTCAGTTTGAATGATGATTCATTCACCACTCCTGAATCATGTGCTTGAGTCAGTTCCTGTGAGGCTATAATAAAATAATGCTTACGAAGCACTGAGATCTCTTTTTGACACACAGCATGTAGCATGCACTGGAATTTCTGTTTCTTAAATCACATCTTTTTAACTTTTTGGAGAAAAATGACTCTGTTGATGCTGTTGCTCAAAGTTTACTTAAGTAAAAAAAAAAAAAAAATATATATATATATATATATATATATATATATATATATATATATAAAGCACCCAGAAACCATTCCAGATGCATGAACTCACAAAAGAAACTTTATTAGCAGACAAAATGTCTGCTCTTAAGGATGAGAAAGAGCTAGAGAGTGAGAGAGCGAGTGAGAGTGAAAGTGAGAGAAAAGAGAGCAAATAGCAGGGGAATTACCCTTAAATAGTGAAAACCTCTGGGTTAACTGGACCATTGACTGACAAGAAAGTTAACAATCTAGATTAAAAAATGGTGTGTGGGGAGGAGGCAGAATCAGGGGAGAAAGAGTTGCAACCTTGTTCCTTACATTCCCCCATTTTTGTTTTTATAAGAAGATCCCTTTTGGGCATAGGGGCGAAGATTCATCTTCAATGAGTGCTTCCTGCTGGACATGGGCATAGAACTGATTCAGGGGAAGGAGATGTCACTGCAGTAGGCAGAGACTGAGAACTGGATAGTTCTCCTAGGGAGTGCACTTGTATCCAGGCTCCAATTCATTCTTTATAAGGTCCTAAGAGTCCTGTAAAACAAACTGGACAGGTCTATTAGGGAAAAAAACCTAATAGTTAGACAATAACAAACAGGGTGAATGGCAAGAAAAGCAAGAATGTAGCTGGCAGTCCAATCCTCATGGCTGGGTGTAGTTGTCTGGTGCCCTGGTGTTCAAGTCCTTGGCCTCTGGAATGGGAAGAAGGGTATAGGACTTGATGGTCTTCAGCCTGAGGCAGAGAGGTCCACTGGGGTGGCCGAGTATTGGTTGGAAGAATCCTGAGGGTTAGAACCTGAAAAGGAGTTTGTGGATTGAGAGTAGAGCTTAACCTGAGAAATGTGAAATCATCCTGGTAAACTTTGCACCTTGACAACCATTATAGCCAGAATCACTGTATGGGGTCCCTGCCATTTGGGAGATAGAAGGGCCATAGCCTCCTAAGGAGGAGAGATAAGAACTTGGTTTCCTATTTGAAGAGGTTGAGCCAGGAGGCCATACAAGGGTCTTGGCAGGGAAGAATTAGCATAACCCCATAGGAATGCCCAAAGGTGGTTTAGGAGAAGAATAGATGGAGTGAAAAACAATGTTTTTCTCTCTACAGCAATGGCCTTAAATCCAGGTGAAAGACTGACTCCTAAATAAATAACTTGAGATTGGGAAAGGTATACCTTTGCTGAAGAGACCCTATAGCCTCACTCAGTCAGAAAATTTAGAAGCTTAATAGTGTCTCCTATATGAGGTGGCTTCCTTTGGAAGCATTAGGGATGTCTCCCTTCTCCAGTGATCCTTGATTTGCAGTTGGTGCCCTGATTGGCTTTCCATTCTCCAGTGGTCTCAATAATCTCCCTGATTGGGAGGTTATGAAACCCAGAGTTTCAAAGTTCCTTAGAGAAATTCTCTAGTTCCCTGGGTGCAGGCAGACTCAGAAGGCAAGAACCAAATATTGGTTTTCCTGGCACCTTTATTTTTATCTCAGTCTTTAAGTCTTGATCTTAAACATCTAGCAAGCCACTCTCACCTGTCCTAAAGTAAGCTTGCTGGGTTTTAACTTTAATGTCCATAGCCTTACAGTCATTTACTCCTTATATTTAATTGGGGTCTATATTAGTACTAGAAGTTAACTTTATATCCTATCCGTCTTGTGGGTGATGGCTTATTATCTCAAATTAGCCTGGGTTGTGTGTTCCTGATCTCCATAATATAGTCCCATTGTGGCTCCCTATCTGGTACTGTTTCAGCCCCAGTGGGATGGGTCAGGGTTGATTAGTGAACCTCATCTGCATATTTGCTCACCTGTTCCCAGACTCTTCTACACTCCTTGGGGGTCGAGATTTTGGACATGATCATATAAATATCAAACCAAGTATAGTTTGCAGAGTTGGAAGTGAAGGAGTCTAGTTGCTTCGCTATCTAGGAAAGATTGGAAAGAGAAAAAGGAACATGGACTCTGATAACTCCCTCCACACCAGTCGCTTCCTGTACCTGGACTAGAACATGTGAGAGAGAATGCGTGACGGGAGGACTAAGCAGGCTTGGGGGAGGGGCTGAAGTGAAAACAGAGCAGGGCAAAGAAGATGGAGGAGCAGGGGTTAGGAAGGTCTCTGCCACAGGAGAACGGTATGGGGGTGGTTCATTAGCTGGGTCAAAGTAGGAGAAGGAGGAGGGATTAGGAGGGGGAGAAGGAACCTAAAGGAAGTGTTCACGTTTGCAGGAAGAGCAAAAATCAAGTTTAGCACGCAAGAAAGAGAAAGCTTGAATGTAAAGAATTCTTTCCACTTGCCCACTCGTTCACAAAAGTTGTATAAGTCCCTCAAAACGTTAATATCTAAAGTGCCATTAACCAGCCACCTAGATTGATTACACAAGCAAATAAGTTTTGATGGTTCTAGGTCAGGGATCAGGGGAAGAGATTTAATATTTTCTAGTAAATGTCCCAAGGGTGAGTCTGCCAGAATGGAAGACCTAGATCCCATAGTGGAGATTGATAAACAGCCAAGTCAGTGTCCAAGGCGTCCTAAGGTCACAGACTAATTGGCTGGAGATGAGAAGGCTGCACAATGGGGGGAGTCATCACCCCCATCAGTGTGTGATGGGCAAAAGCCAAGAGGGTTGAGGAACTCACATCAGGATTTTCAAGAGAGAGGAGCCTCAACCCTGAGAAAGAATCTCCACCATAAAGATCAGGGACCTACCTGTCAGAAAAGGTCAACTAAGAGGGCCAACTACAACTATAGAAGTCGTGGCTGGGGGAACCCCTACTCCTCAACTGCCTCAAGGGCGCTGGATGGTCAGCAGTTGCATCTCAGATCAGCAGAGTGTTTAAGTCGACCTAGGGGAAAACTTACCAGTCTGAAGCTGGTGGTGGATGTGCAACTGAGCATCTAGGCAAATGGAAGGTGAGACCAGTGTCCGGGGGTCTAGGGAGTCAGATGGGATTCCACTCACCTAAGTGGTGGTAGAAGAGCCCATCCAAGTCATGGCACCAATGAAAGCACCCAGAAACCACTCTGGATGTGGGAAATCACACAAGAAACTTCATTAGCAGACAAGCAGAGTGTCTGCTTGTCTGCTTGAGGATGACAGAGAAAGAGTGAGAGAGTGAAAGTGAGAGAGAAAAGAGAGCAAACAGCAGGGGAATTGCCCTTAAATGGGGAAAGCCCATGGGCTAATTGGACTAATGACTGACAAGAAAGTTAACAATCTAGATTACAACATGGTGTGTGGGGAGGGAGAAGAATCAGGGGAGAAAGAGCTGAAGTGTCGTTCCATACTGGGGAGGAGAGTGGCCCAACTGGAGTTGGGCTGGAGAAAACTGGAAGAAAAAGAATACGGGAGGGGGGAATAGGAAACGAAGGTGAGGTTGAAGGAAGGCTGGTGGCCCACAGGCTCCAGGGCCAATCTGGAAAGTCTTACCCTGGAGACCATAAGGAGGGCGTGGCCTGACCCTAAGGACTGGAGCTGGCAGGATATGGACACCTTCGTGCCAGTCTATGACATCTGCAGCCTCGTTCCTTACAAAAGTCATTACGAAAGGTCTTGTTTCCCACGGCAGGCACTGTAGAATCCCTGCCTCCCGTGAAATGCTGCTCTGGAAATTAAGTCCTGCTGAATCTGTGTCTTTGAGGGGAAAAGTAACTTTCAGACCGCTGAGGTGAAAATGAATCCATTCCTCTCTCCCACTCCTTCTGGACAAAAGCATAGTCGGTATGAAGCCACTGTAAGTTCCTCCTGGTTAAAGCAATTTGGGGTGCTTCCCTGTTAACTGTTGCCCTGGCTGCATTGCACACATATATGCCAGGAAAAAGAGAAAGGAGCAATTTAGAGGATGAGAGATGCCAATGTGAACTGGATAAGAAATCTGTCCTCCAGATGGATGTTCACTTATTCGTTCCTCCAACTCATACGTATTGAACTTTGTGATGCTCCTGATATACAGGAAGTCTCTGCCTAAGCAATGCTTACCTTCCAGCAGATCGAGTTTCACAGACCCCACAAGTCCAAGGCTCTAACAGATCTATGTGGAAGACGATTTTGATTCTGGAATATGACGTTGGATATGAATAAACAGTGCAATTTCTCTGGCGGAACCCCGGGAACTACAGAAGAGATTGTCTCATTAATCATGATATACTGTTTGTGGTTCACACACGGAACTAACTTGGGAAGGAAAATTTTCAGCTTTTCTCTGTTGGCCCAGCAAATGGAAAGGTCATTAGGTGTTGACACAGAGCAGTATGTGGCACTGGGGACTTGTACTATGCCCAGGGAGGGAACCAATTACTTTCTGTAGCACAGCTAGATTTCTTACGGCCTCTTTGCTCTACTACCAAATGCTTCAGGCTTCATTTCAGACTTAATTTTTTTTTCCTCCACATGAAATGAGGTTCATATTCCGAAGATGGCACTATTAGGCAATTGGCTGGATAATTGACCAGAGCTCATCAGTTGAATATTTGGATAACCTTTTCTGCCAACACAATGAGCATAATTCCATTTGGGAAAAAATAGAATAAATATGCACTTCATTATTTATGTCACCACAATAAGTACCTATTACTGTCCCTCCATCCTAACAACCTCTTGATTCTGTCGGGAGGTTTGGACTTTACACATACTCTGCACTGAGTCTAGGCCCTGGGAAAATCCATCGGGGGCACTAATTCTCAATGATGGTCAAATGTGCACAGTGCTTAGCATTGCTGTGTCATGCTTTGACTACGTTACACTGAAACATTATCCCTCTGATGTGAACTCTAAGTGCGGATAGTTCTGTCCACTTTGTAAGCAAATTTAGGTCCAAGTGGCAGTGGAGATGCCTTTGGGAAAAAGAAGGAATGGATGTCTATATTTATTAAACACTGGCTGTTTTCTTTAATTATCTCACCACCTTCTTATTATTTTATTTTCTATAAAACTATATGATTTGTGCACTTTATCTTCCACTTCTCTTGCTGGTGGCATTGAACCTCGGTCCTCACAATGAAACTTCCCTTCTTTTCCTTGCATACATCTTCACCTCTGGGCTTGCTGAATATGCGATCTGAAAAAAAAACTTTCTGATACTCATCTTTTAAACTATTTTTGATGTCAGAATATGATATCTAAACATATTTTCTTCAGGCATCTCATAATATATTGAATAAGAAAGGAAGAAATTAATACCTAGAATAAAACGTGACTGTAACACGTTAGGAGTCTGTACAAGGCATGGGAAGGGTAGGAAGAACAGACCAATTGCATCTCCTAGGTTAAGGTATCTCATTCGTCCTCTGCTTTTAGTTCCAAGCATAGGAGAAAACACAGTAGGCCTTCAGTATTATTTTAATTCATATGCTTTATACAGAAAACATACCTCAACTAAATCTAAGCCATGGCTCATAGGGAATGGAATGACATAAGGAAGGTTCGTATCTGGACGCTGTAAAGAACAGTTGGGCCTCTTTACAACATCCAGGAAGAGCGCAGGAGCTGGATTGAAGTGGGAGTTGCATGGATGTCAGAGGAAAAGGAACGAAGAATGGTACTTCACCCAGAGGCTTTGCAACCCAGGAGCCGATCTGTCATGTCCAGGAAGCTTGAAGACAACAGAAACTGATGGAATGTCATGGTTTTGCTTTGCAACCAACCATAGTTTCCTGAAATCTTCCCAATCAACACTGAATCAAGATGCCAGCTTGTTTCATGAGCAAGTCCTTGATGAGTTTCAGCAGCAGACGACAAAAATTTCCCAAATAATGGCAGCATGTGTAGGTGAGCACAGGTTCTGCTCTCTCCTGGAGGGTTTGGGGCTGGAGGTCTAGGAAGAGTGTGGCAGCACCAGAGCACGAGAGAGCATCTCCTTCCTTCCAGGAGTCCTTGTTCAAGGTCACGTCCAGGCCTAAGACCTAGAGCCATCACCTCCAGATTTCAAGCTAGAAGGAGGAGGAGGCAAAAGGACAAAAAACAAAAACAAAAAAATTTGACCCAGTGCTCTGTCCCACCATCAAGAATTTTCTGGAATTTGACCTTCCACTCATACTTATTTGGTCAGCCTTTAATCAAATGTCTCCTCCTAGGGCAAAGCAGGTTGGAGAATATCGTCCTCTAGAAGAACCAATCATTGCTTTGAATTACAGCAGGATAGAAGCCAAAGGAAGGACTAGCTGCACGACAGGCCCCCTGGAGTCTCTGAACAAACACTCCCAGGTTATTCCAGCCAAAGGGGCTTGTGAAATGAGGTGGCATCTTGGGGAAGAAGCATCTATGACACTGAAATCAAGGTCCCCAGATCA